>NC_057807.1:344619447-344735054 GCF_018294505.1 Triticum aestivum | reverse complement strand
CAAGCTTCTACATTTTTCTTTTCTTATTGCAAACTTACACTTTAAGGGACTTTCGAAAATAGATTAGGGGATGTACAATGGTTGATAACATAGTCTTATCTTAAGTCTTGCATGTAATCTAGAGATGGCAAAAGAAAAAGTCTACAATGGGTCATCTCTTAGTCTTATCTTTAATAAATAGCAATTCTAAAAGAGGTAAATACACTAGAAGTCTTAAAACTTGCACGCGACGGTCAGTTTGGTGCATAAACTTGCAAAATACGTCTTTCAGGTCATCTAACTTGTACGGGCGTGTAAATACGGTCACATTTTCTGTACGTGGGTGTATTCGCTGCCTACGTGGCATGCTAACATGGCCAGGGCCGATGTTTTTTTTCAGAAACACCCTAATTTTTTTAACTTTTTACAAAAGCAATCCAACAATAGTTGCCCGCTGGGTCCCACCGTCAGTGTAAGTTGTAAATATATTGGGCCCATTGTCAGTGGCTAGTGCACATGATGTTTTTTCAAAAACACGCTCGTTTTTTTACTTTGTACAAAAGCACTTCAACAATAGTTATCCGTTGGGTCCTACGGTCAGTGTAAGTTGTAAATATATTGTGCTGGAAAAAATGGGACCAGCGAGTTCTAACCAACAACCTATTGGAATGGAGCTAGCGATCTATCCACTGCAACTGATCATACTTGGTATTTCATTTGGACTACTAAGGTATATCACCTCTAAAATAAAAGTGCACATTCTGAATATATTTTCATTTCTCTAGATTTTCAAATTTAAAATTATTCGGCTTCAAACAAATTTTCTGATGATTTGTTCAAAACAAAATTACGTACATTCATTCTGCACTATATTTTCTTTTGTCTAGATTTTCTAATCTAAAATTATTTTAATTCAAACAAATTTTTCTGGCAAAAATATGCATACATTCATTCTGACCTACGTTTTCTTTTATCAGGATTTTCCAATTTAAAATTATCGGATTTGAACAAAATTTCCGTTGATTTGTTCGAAAAAAATTACGTACATTCATTGTGAACTATATTTATTTTATATAGATTATTCAAATAAAAATAAAAATTAGTTGATTTGTCCCAAAAAAATACATACATTCATTCTGACCCATATTTCTTTTTATCTAGATTTTCAAATTTAAAATTATTCGAATTCAAACAAAATTTTGTTGATTTGTCCCAAAAAAATATGTACCATCATTGGGCACTATATTTCCTTTTATCCTTATTTTCAAATTTTAAATTATTTGAATTCAAACAAAAATTAGATGATTTGTCCAAAAAAATGATGTACATTATTCTTCACATATAATTTCTTTCAGCTAGATTTTTTAATTCATAATAAATTATGTTTATTTGTCCGAAAGAAATTTACGTATATTCATTATGAACTATATTTTATTTTATCTAGATTATTCAAATTCAATCAAAAAATTAGTTGTTTGTCCAAAAAATTTAGGTACATTCATTTTGACCTATAGTTTCTTTTATCCAGATTTCAAATTTAAAATTATTTGAGATAAAAAAATTACATTCATTCTGCACTATATTTTGTTTTATCTACATTTTTAATTTAAAATTACTCGAATTCATACAAAAATTTAGTTGGTTTGTCCAAAAAAATACGTACACTCATTCTGCACTACATTTCCTATCTAGATTTTTAAATTTAAAATTGCTTGAATTCAAACAAAATCTAGTTGATTTGGCCGAAAAGTTTATCTAGAATATAATTAATTTTCTTAAATAGAAAAAAATACATACGATAAAATGTGTTTATCTATTTAAATGTCATTGTGGCCGGATGGTTGGCGCTCGCACACGCAGCGAGCTTATGTGGTCATAGGTTAGAATCGGTGCTTTCCCCTTTTCTCGTTTGGTTTCTACTTTAACTCGTACGGTTTATCTTATATAAAGCTAATTGTGCTCTATAAACGTCAACAGTAAGGAGGTCAAGTGGCCATCTAAGCGAGGCAAATCATAGCAGGGCGTGTGTTTGAATCCTGCTGCCGCTCTAGCATTTGTCATTTTATTTGAGGATTTTTCTGCATAAATAGATAAAAATGCAAGGGTGCTTTTTGAAAAATAGCAGTGCATGCAGATTACCCACTGCCTGAGCCACTGACAGTGGGCCCCTGCCACGTTGGCAAGCCATGAGTGCACATCATACGGTAGAAAAGCACCGTATATGACAGAAAGACAAGTTAGATGACCAGAAACATGTATTTTACAAGTTTATGCACCAAACTGACCGTCGCGTCCAAGTTCTGTGACTTGCGGTGTATTTACCTCATTCTAAAAACGTGGTGAGACATATTATGCTAAAAGATCATCTCTTGTCTTCTCTTAAATAAGAAAAAGCAAGCCTTTTTTATGAGTTCTCTCTCCTCACCTCATCATTTATTCTACGTGGCACTCCTAAGATAGCACCACCTTATCTCCTTTTTCAGTACCACTAAAATAGCATACTCACTTTATACATCCAAATTTTGCTCGAAAAAGAACTTTATACATCCAAATGTGATTTTAAAGCAAAATATTAATCACGAATTTCTCTTAGTATTATATTAATATATTGTATCCATATCATATATATATCTATATGTATACAAATATATAGAAGAAACCAATAGCCACAGCGTGTTCGCTGGAAGGGGTTGACATTTTGTGAATCGCGTGACAATTTTTTAGAACAACATAGCAATTTCTTCAAAAAATGCATTTTTCTTCATAAAAATTGTCACCATTTTATCTCGAGTCGCAACTAAAACTGTCAAGAAAATATGTTCGTTTGTCAACCCCTCCCGGGGTTGAGATCCTCTACTGTAGCGTGTTGCAGTGCGGATGACATATGAAATCGGGTCCACATGACAGTGACCGTACTGCACGCTACACTACAACAGAGGATCCAAACCCCCCTCCTGGGGAACGTTGGGTCATTAGTTTTTTCGATATAAAAAGCCCCGAAGAGTCGATCCAATTAATCTCGGCCATCAAAGGATTGTCTTAATGGTAATCGCTCAACATGTTTAACATGCAGTTAATATCATACTACCAAGTAGTAACAACCTTTATGCTAATTACATTATTATAAGGTTTAATTGATATCCTATCCAATATAAGCGTGCAATTAAAAGTAATCGACATTCTAGCGAATATAAATGTGTAATTAATACGCAATTCATATCCTACCTACTATTATAAACATGTATTAATTTCCTCCCTAATATTACCGTGCAATCATTTACTACTAGTTTATTTTAAATATGCATATTTTGTTGGCCATTGCTAGGCGTCATCGAACTGACGCAGGGCAAAAATTCAACCCCCTCGTGGGCCGTTGGATCAGGTGTTGTATGGCCATTGGATCACACCATTCATCTTCATCTCAAGCAACTACTCCCGCGTGCACCCCGCATCGCCAAAAGAAAAAGAAACATCACATCGAGGAACGAAAAGATAGCACTCCGATGACAATTTACTGAAAGTGGGTCCGAAGAAGGGATCCTCTTTTACTTGGCAGAGCATAATTGCTGGGCTACGCACATTTATGAGAGGACACATATGGAGAGTTGGTACTGGAGCAAATATCAACATATGGGAAGACCATTGGGTGCCTAGAAGTCCGAACAGGGAAGTAATAACTGTGAAAGGACAAAGACTTCTGCAGAATGTAGATGATTTAATTGATCCCTTTACAGGACAGTGGGATGAGGCTTTGATTAGAGATAATTTTATTTGGGTGGATGTGGAAAGAATTTTAAAAATCCCTTTGAGCCCTAATTAACATGACTGAAGATTTTGTGGCATGGCAGTATACGAAGTCGTTCTCATTCTCGGTTCGATCAGCTTATTATGTGGAATGGGAACATCAATTTGGTGCTCAAACTAGGTGGGGGGATGGCCAAGGAGCTATGAATGCAAACCCGGTATGGGATATTTTGTAGAAGTTACAAATTCCAAGCAAGGTGAAAATTTTCGCGCGTGCTTTACATGGTATTGTCCCAGGGATGTCGATCTTGGCAAATAGACACATCAAGGTACAGCCTCAATGCCCAGTATGCAAGCAAGGGCGGAAGATATGCGGCATCTGATGTTTACATGTGAAAGAGCAAAAGAAGTATGGAAGAAACTGGGGTTACATGAAATAATAGGTGAAGTCATTCAAATTGATAGGTCGGGTAGTGTGATCCTTGAAGAATTACTAACGCAGCCGGCGAGACATTCACCTGTTCTTGGTAGGTTGGGATTCCGGGAGTCTTTGGTCGTTGGGGCTTGGTATATATGGTGGCAACGACGAGAATTTGTTAAGGGCAAAAATGTCCAAAATCCTTCAGGTACTGCATTCGCTATCCAAGCAATCACAAGTAACTTTTCTCGAGCTGCGGATCAGAAGAAACCGGATAAAGTTATGTGGGTGAAACCTCCAATCAATTCTTATAAATTAAATGTTGACGCCGCTTTTTTTGAAGATGGAACGGGTGCAGCTGCGGCAATTCTTCGAAACAACCGAGGAGAGGCTCTTGCGGGAGCATCCTGGTTGCTTCATCATCTCCTTGATGCAACAACGGCGGAAGCAGTAGCTATTCAGCAAGGACTAGAGTTGGTTGAAGGACTCGGCTGTCATCAAGTCGTTGTTGAATCTGACTCATTGGAAGTTATTCAAGCATGCAATGGCGTGATTGAGATTTGGAGCCCCTATACTGCTATTTTGGCTGATTGTTTTCAAAAAGCATTACCGTATTGGTGCGGTATCCTTCACTCATTGTTCTAGGGAGGCTAATAGATTGACACACAATCTTGCTAGACATAGTTTCAATTTAAATTCTACTTTTGTTTGGGATGGTGATTCTCCCAGCTTTTTACTTTTGGACATTGTGGATGATGTAACTTTGATATGAGTTTAATAAAGTGCGTCAAGTAGTTTTCAAAAAAAAAGATAGCACTCCGCAACACTTTTTGCTGCCACCGTCGAGCTTCATCGTAGCACCGCTGCCACGTTCTGCAGCGCCAACACCGGCGCGGCCGGCGGTGCTCCATCGCAGCACCGGCGGCCCGTTGCAACTCCGACCATGCTCCATTACAACAGTGACACCGGCACTAGCAGCACCGGCCGTAGCTCCGGCCATGCTCCATTGCAACCACGAAACCGGCGTGACGGTGCTCCAACCCAACGTGGGCAGCTCGTCGCAACTCCGGTGATGCTTCATTGTAGCCACGACACCGGCGTGGTGGTGCTCTCCATCGCAGCTTCGGCAATGCTGCATAGCAACACCGACGTTATCAACGAGCGTTGCATCACAACACCCGACGCCCCTTGCAGCGGCGCGAGTGCTGCATCACAGCGCTGGCAAGACCGACGAGGGCGGCATCGCCGGCAGCAACCGCGGACCACCGCGTCGCAGCGCTGACTTCATCGATGAACGCTGTAACGCAACACCGGTCGTGTGGAGCTTGGGCAACATCGTGTTGGAGCTTGGGAGCCACCGGCCCACCATGTTGCACCGCCGCAGCTATCGACGACCACCGCATCATAGCGCCGGCGTCACCGACGAGCGCTGCAATGCAACACCGGTCGCATGGAGCTTGGGCAGCATAGTGGTGGAGCTTGGGAGGCAGCAGGGCAGCGAAGCTTAGATCGTGTCCACGGGAGTAAATAGCATAAAACTACTACTTTGCAGGCTAGGGTTTCAAAAAACTACCGGTTTTTAATTTTTCTCAGATACTCCCTCTGTAAACTAATATAAGAGCGTTTAGATCACTATTTTAGTATTCTAAACGCTCTTATATTAGTTTACGGAGGGAGTAACTACCAAATGGGCGGTCGGCTGTTTCAAAAAACCCAAATCATCGAGTCTTTATCAGTTGATCACGATTATGACAGGTTGGGCCCACAGCTAAACAAATCGTTAGTTTGACCTTAGTTTGACCGTTAACTTACATGTGGGGCCCACATGTAAGTTTCTTCTTCCACTTCTCTTTCTTCTTTCTCTGCCTCCCGAGCTGGCGACCCCCTCCCCCTCCCAAGCCGGCGACCCCCTCCCCCTCCCAAGCCGGCGAACCTCCCTCCAAGTCGGAGCTCCTGGCGGCGACGGTTGCAACGAGGCCGGCCTCGTCCGCGACACTCCAGCGGCGACGCAGGCCATCTGTGTCGAGCTTGAGGAGCTCGGGCCAGGGGATGGAGGCGGCCGCGGGCGAGGCACGGCGTGAGGGCGGCGTGGAGACCTGAGCGGAGCCCCATGGCCGGCGGCGGCCCAGGCGGCTCCCGATGGCGCGCGGTGGTGCGGTGACCCGAGCCGGAGCCCCATGACTGGCGGCGCTCCAGGCGGATCCCGATGGCGCGCGGCGGCGCGGTGACCTGAGCCGGCGCCCCACGGCGGCGCGCCCGTCGACCACCCCGGCCACCCAGGCTACAGGCGCGGCGACCAAGGGCGAAGCCCCATGGTGCGACGGCGACCACGGGCAGAGCCTTTGGAGGCGCGGCGGCGCCCAAGGACCCGATTGCTTTTTTAAAATGATTCCAGGGACCCGATTGCTTTTTAAAAATATTTGTAGGGGCTAATCTGTAAAAAATCTGTTAATGATGCGCTGACATGTGGCCCCCACAAGTCAGTTAACGGTCAAACAAACGGTCAACCAAACGGTGTGTTTAGTGGCGGGCCCGACCTATCATAAACTTGTTTAATTTTTTAACAAAGAGAATTTGGGGTTTTTTGAAACAGCCAACCCCTGACTTGATAGTTATTTGAGAAAAATTAAAAACCGGTAGTTTTTTGTAACCCTAGCCTGTAAAGTAGTAGTTTTATGCTATTTACTCTGTCCACGGCCACGGTGAAGAGAGCTGTAGGAGAGAGAGGTGCGGAGCAGAACATAAGGGGATCGAGTTTGATGAAAAAATCAGTGGATCTCGTGACGCTACAGATGAGGGGATAAGGCTGGGCAGTGGGAGGGCCCAGCGGGACGCGTGTCGTGCGGGGAGGGCGGTTTAGACGAGCCTGTAATCAGCCGGCTGAAAAGAATAGAATAGATTTCCTATTTTGTTTCCCTATATATACATCTAGCCGTTTCAGGCCCATACGGAGGCAACAGGGATACAGATAGACTCCGGTTGGACTTACCTAGCCGGCTACCCACCACGTGAAGCCTCCTCCTATCAGTTTCAACTAGCTCTCTCAAAAATGAAATACTACAACACCATCCTGCAAAGCATGCAGCATAATAGTAAAATTTGTAATCTCGCGGGCAGGGGATCGATACCGCACCTCGCCGTGTGTCGCCATCTTCATGCCGCCGCCGCCGGCCGCTGCTGCGTCGACGAAGAGGAGCGCCACCACCACGAGCAGCACGGCGCCGGCGCCGGCGCCGGCGCGGGGCGGAGCCATGGAAACAATGGACGACGTGCGCTCCCGGGCGTTGTCGATGGCAGGCAGCTGTGAGCCTTCCTGCCGGCCTACCACTAGTGAGCGGGCGGGGCCTTCCTGCCGGCCTACCACTACTGAGCGAGCGAGCGAGCGAGGGGGTGGGGAGGAGCACTGGTGGCTGCCGCTGTATAAATATGGAGCGGAGATAGCGGGGGTGGGTTGACTCAGCTGAGCCGGCCGACCTTTGGTAACCCAATAAATCTTCTCTACTATTAAAGAGGAATCTTCCGTCGTCGTGATGGTTCAACCAGGCCTCCTCTTGCATGTAAACTTCTCCCAGCACGCGAAAAAAGCGGACCTCCTCGCTCCTCTCCACCCGTCGCACGAAGGAAGAAAAGAAAAAGGAAATAAAACAGTGCAGCGCACGTACGCACGTACCACCTCCCACTCCCCTTCCCCCAAATCCCTCCATCTCAATCCCGTTGCTCTCCATAGAGGAATCACCGCTGCCGACCTCCTCACGCTTATGGCGACCTCGAGCGGTTCCACACTGCAGCCAAATTAGACTGGAACGATGGATCCAAGCCCTTCCAATCTCATCTGTTCTTCACCGACTTGAGGAGGGACTTGACGTGGGGAGGGAGACGAGCAGGAGCGCCGCGCCCATGGCCGTGATGAATGAGGCCCAGGTAACGCTATCTCACCCTCCCTCCGACCCATCTTCTCCCCGTAGCCTGTACTGTCTGGTCCCTACGTTTTCTCTCCCATGGCAGGGGCCGTCTGAGTGGCAGTGAAACGGTCGGCGAAAGATCGGTTTGTGGCAACGGACGGTGGGAGGCGGTGGGATCGTGGGAGGAGCAGGTGGACACATGTAATCGCCGGTGGAAATCTAGCAAGCGGCAGAAGAGCGCAGCGGGCGGTGCTGGCCTAATGTGTTGGAAATATGCCCTAGAGGCAATAATAAAAGTGTTATTATTATATTTCTTTGTTCATGATAATAGTCTTTTATTTATGCTATAACTGTATTATCCGGAAATCGTAATACACGTGTGAATACATAGACCACAATATGTCCCTAGTGAGCCTCTAGTTGACTAGCTCGTTGTGATCAACAGATAGTCATGTTTCCTGGCTATGGACATTGGATGTAGTTGATAACGGGATCACATCATTAGGAGAATGATGTGATGGACAAGACCCAATCCTAAGCCTAGCACAAAGATCGTGTAGTTCGTATGCTAAAACTTTTCTAATGTCAAGTATCTTTTCCTTAGACCATGAGATTGTGCAACTCCCGAATACCGTAGGAATGCTTTGGGTGTACCAAACGTCACAACGTAACTGGGTGGCTATAAAGGTGCATTACAGGTATCTCCGAAAGTGTATGTTGGGTTGGCACGAATCGAGACTGGGATTTGTCACTCCGTGTAAACGGAGAGGTATCTCTGGGCCCACTCGGTAGGACATCATCATAATGTGCACAATGTGACCAAGGGGTTGATCACGGGATGATGTGTTACGGAACGAGTAAAGAGACTTGCCGGTAACGAGATTGAACAAGGTATCGGTATACCGGTGATCGAATCTCGGGCAAGTAAAATACCGCTAGACAAAGGGAATTGTATACGGGATCGATTGAGTCCTTGACATCGTGGTTCATCCGATGAGATCATCGTGGAACATGTGGGAGCCAACATGGGTATCCAGATCCCGCTGTTGGTTATTGACCGGAGAACGTCTCGGTCATGTCTGCATGGTTCCCGAACCCGTAGGGTCTACACACTTAAGGTTCGATGACGCTAGGGTTATAAAGGAAGTTTGTATGTGGTTACCGAATGTTGTTCGGAGTCCCGGAAGAGATCCCGGACGTCACGAGGAGTTCCGGAATGGTCCGGAGGTAAAGATTTATATATGGAAAGTCTTATTTTGGTCGCCGGAAAAGTTTCGCACTTTATCGGTATTGTACCGGGAGTGCCGAAAGGGGTCCGGGGGTCCACCGGGGGGGGGGGGTCCACCTGCCTCGGGGGGGCACATGGGCTGTAGGGGGTGCGCCTTGGCCTATATGGGCCAAGGGCACCAGCCCCAAGAGGCCCATGCGCCAAGGAAACTTGGGGAGGGAAGAGTCCTCAAGGGGGAAGGCACCTCCGAGGTGCCTTGGGGAGGATGGACTCCTCCCCCCCTCTTGGCCGCACCCCTTCCTTGGAGGAAGGGGCAAGGCTGCGCCTCCTCCCTCTCCCTTGCCCCTATATATAGTGGAGGGGAGGGAGGGCATCCATACCTGAAGCCCTGGCGCCTCCCTCCCTCCCGTGACACCTCCTCCTCTCCCGTAGGTGCTTGGCGAAGCCCTGCAGGATTGCCACGCTCCTCCACCACCACCACGCCGTTGTGCTGCTGCTGGATGGAGTCTTCCTCAATCTCTCCCTCTCTCCTTGCTGGATCAAGGCATGGGAGACGTCACCGGGCTGTACGTGTGTTGAACGCGGAGGTGCCGTCCATTCGGCACTAGGATCTCCGGTGATTTGGATCACGACGAGTACGACTCCTTCAACCTCGTTCTCTTGAACGCTTCCGCTTAGCGATCTACAAGGGTATGTAGATGCACTCTCCTTCCCCTCGTTGCTGGTTTCTCCATAGATAGATCTTGGTGACACGTAGGAAATTTTTGAATTTCTGCTACGTTCCCCAACAGTGGCATCATGAGCTAGGTCTATTGCGTAGATTCTTTACACGAGTAGAACACAAAGTAGTTGTGGGCGTTGATGTTGTTCAATATGCTTACCGTTACTAGTCCAATCTTGTTTCGACGGTATTGTGGGATCAAGCGGCTCGGACCGACCTTACACGTACTCTTATGTGAGACAGGTTCCACCGACTGACATGCACTTGGTGCATAAGGTGGCTAGCGGGTGCCAGTCTCTCCCACTTTAGTCGGAACGGATTCGATGAAAAGGGTCCTTATGAAGGGTAAATAGCAATTGGCATATCACGTTGTGGTTTTTGCGTAGGTAAGAAACGTTCTTGCTAGAAACCCATAGCAGCCACGTAAAACATGCAAACAACAATTAGAGGACGTCTAACTTGTTTTTGCAGGGTATGCTATGTGATGTGATATGGCCAAGAAGAATGTGATGAATATATGTGATGTATGAGATTGATCATGTTCTTGTAATAGGAATCACGACTTGCATGTCGATGAGTATGACAACCGGCAGGAGCCATAGGAGTTGTCTTATTTATTGTATGACCTGCGTGTCATTAAACAACGCCATGTAATTACTTTACTTTATTGCTAACCGGTAGCCATAGTAGTAGAAGTAATAGTTGGCGAGACAACTTCATGAAGACACGATGATGGAGATCATGATGATGGAGATCATGGTGTCATGCCGGTGACGATGATGATCATGGAGCCCCGAAGATGGAGATCAATGGAGCTAAATGATATTGGCCATATCATGTCACTACTATATAATTGCATGTGATGTTTATTATGTTTATGCATCTTGTTTACTTAGAACGACGGTAGTAAATAAGATGATCCCTTACAACCAATTTCAAGAAGTGTTCTCCCCTAACTGTGCACCGTTGCTAAAGTTCGTCGCTTCGAAGCACCACGTGATGATCGGGTGTGATAGATCCTTACGTTCACATACAACGGGTGTAAGACAGATTTACACATGCAATACACTTAGGGTTAACTTGACGAGCCTAGCATGTACAGACATGGCCTCGGAACACGGAGACCGAAAGGTCGAGCATGAGTCGTATAGTAGATACGATCAACATGAAGATGTTCACCGATGATGACTAGTCCGTCTCACGTGATGATCGGACACGGCCTAGTTGACTCGGATCATGTAATCACTTAGATGACCAGAGGGATGTCTATCTGAGTGGGAGTTCATAAGATGAACTTAATTATCCTGAACATAGTCAAAAGATCTTTGCAAATTATGTCGTAAGCTCGCGCTTTAGTTCCACTGTTTAGATATGTTCCTAGAGAAAATATAGTTGAAAGTTGAAAGTAGCGATTATGCGGACAGTAGACAGCTTATGTCCTTAATGCACCGCTCAGTGTGCTGAACCCCAAACGTCGTTTGTCGATGTTGCGAACATCGGACATACATGTTTTGATAACTACGTGATAGTTCAGTTAAATGGTTTAAGTAGAGGCACCAAAGACGTTTTCGAAACGTCGCGGAACATATGAGATGTTTCGAGGGCTGAAATTGGGATTTCAGGCTCGTGCCCACGTCAAGAGGTATGAGACCTCCGACGATTTTCTTAGCTTGCAAACTCAGGAGAAAAAGCTAAATCGTTGAGCTTGTGCTCAGATTGTCTGAGTGCAACAATCACTTGAATCGAGTGGGAGTTGATCTTCCAGATGAGATAGTGATGTTTCTCCAAAGTCATTGCCACCAAGCTGCTAGAGCTTCATGATGAACTATAACATATCAAGGATAGAGATGATGATCCTTGAGGTATTCGCGTTGTTTGGCATCGCGAAAGTAGAAATCAAGAAGGAGCATCAATTGTTGATGGTTGGTGAAACCACTAGTTTCAAGAAGGGCAAGGGCAAGAAGGGATACTTCATGAAACAGCAAATCAGCTGCTGCTCTAGTGAAGAAACCCAAGGTTGAACCCAAACCCGAAACTAAGTGCTTCTGTAATAAGGGGAATAACCACTGGAGCAGAATTACCCTAGATACTTGGTAGATGAGAAGGCTGGCAAGGTCGATAGAAGTATATTGGATATACATTATGTTAATGTGTACTTTACTAGTACTCCTAGTAGCACCAGGGTATTGAGATACCGGTTCGGTTGCTAAGTGTTAGTAACTCGAAATAAAAGCTACGGAATAAACGGAGACTAGCTAAAGGTGAGCTGACGATATGTGTTGGAAGTGTTTCCAAGGTTGATGTGATCAAGCATCGCACGCTCCCTCTACCATCGAGATTTGGTGTTTGCGTTGAGCATAGACATGATTGGATTATGTCTATCGCAATACGGTTATTCATTTAAGGAGAATAATGGTTACTCTATTTATTTGAATAATACCTTCAATGGTCTTGCACCTAAAGGAATGGTTTATTGAATCTCGATCGTAGTGATACACATTTTCATGCCAAAAAGGATATAAGATAGTAATGATAGTACCACTTACTTGTGGCACTGCCATGTAAGTCATAATGGTGTAAAACGCATGAAGAAGCTCCATGTTGATGGATCTTTGGACTCACTCGTTTTTAAAAGTTTGAGACATGCGAACCATGTCTATTGGTGTATACGCATGAAGAAACTCCATGCAAATGGGTCGTTTAGACTCACTTGATTTTGAATCACTTGAGATATGTAAATCATACCACATAGGCAAGATGACTGAAAAGCCTTGTTTCAGTGAGATGGAACAAGATAGCAACTTGTTGGAAGTAACACATTTTGATGTGTGCAGTCCAATGAGTGCTGAGGCATGCAGTGAATATCGTTATGTTCTTACTTCATAGATGATTTGAGTAGATGTTGAGTATATTTACTTGATGAAACACAAGTCTGAATTATTGAATGGTTCAAGTAATTTCAGAGTGAAGTTGAAGATCGTCGTGACAAGAGGATAAAATGTCTATGATATGATCATAGAGATGAGTATCTGAGTTATGAGCTTTGGCACGCAATTAAGACATTGTGGAAATTGTTTTACAATTAATACCGCCTGGAACACCATAGTGTGATGGTGCGTCCGAACATCATAGTTGCACCCTATTGGATATGGTGCGTACCTTGATGTCACTTATCGAATTACCACTATTATTCATGGGTTAGGCATTAGAGACAACCGCACTCACTTTAATAGGGTACCACATAATTCCGTTGAGACGACAACGTTTGAATTATGGTTTGGAGAAACCTAAGTTGTCATTTCTTAAAGGTTTGGGGCTGCGACGCTTATGTGAAAAGTTTCAGATTGATAAGCTCGAACCCAAAACGGATAAAATGCATCTTCATAGGACACCCAAAACAGTTGGGTATACCTCCTAATTCAGATTTGAAAGCAATAGGGATTGTTTCTTGAACCGGGTCCTTTCTCGAGGAAAAGTTTGTCTCGAAAAGTTGAGTGGGAGGATGGTGGAGACTTGATGAGGTTATTGAACCATCACTTCAACCAGTGTGTAGCAGGGCACAGGAAGTTGTTCCTGTGGCACCTACACCAATTGAAGTATAAGCTTATGATAGTGATCATGAAGTTTCGGATCAAGTCACTACCGTACCTCGTAGGGTGACAAGGATACGTACTACTTCAGAGTGGTACAGTAATCCTGTCTTGAAGGTCATGTTGCTAGACAACAATGAACCTACGAGCTATGGAGAAGCGACGGTGGGCCCAAATTCCAACAAATGGTTAGAAGCCATGAAATCCGAGATAGGATCCATGTATCAGAACAAAGCATGGACTTTAGTGGACTTGCCCGATGATCGGCAAGCCATTGAGATAAATGGATCTTTAAGAAGAAGACAGACGTGGATGGTAATGTCACCATCTATGAAGCTCGACTTGTGGCGAAGAGTTTTTCACAAGTTCAAGGAGTTGACTACGATGAGATTTTGTCATCCGTAGCGATGCTTAAAGTCCGTCGGAATCATATTAGCACAAGCTGCATTTATGAAATCTGGCAGATGGATGTCAAGACAAGTTTCCTTACCAGTTTTCGTAAGGAAAGGTTGTATGTGATACAATCAGAAAGGTTTGGTCGATCCTGAGGATGCTAAAAGGTATGCTAGCTCCAGCGATCCTTCTATGGACTGGAGTAAGCATCTCGGAGTTGGAATGTACGCTTTGATGAGATGATCAAAGATTTTGGATTTATACAAAGTTTATGAGAAACTTGTATTTCCAAAGAAGTGAGTGGGAGCACTATAGAATTTCTGATGAGTATATATTGTTGACATATTGATGATCAGAAATGATGTAGAATTTCTAGAAAGCATATAGGGTTATTTGAAAGGTGTTTTTCAATAGAAAACCTGGATTAAGCTACTTGAACATTGAGCATCAAGATCTATGAGGATAGATCAAAAAACGCTTAATGGTACTTTCAAATGAGCACTTACCTTGACATGATCTTGAAGGTGTTCAAGATGGATCAGTCAAAAAGGGAGTTCTTGCCTGAGATGTAAGGTATGAAGTTAAGAGTTAAAGCTCGACCACGGCAAAAAAGAGAGAAAGGACGAAGGTCGTCCCCTATGCTTTAGACGTAGGCTCTACAGTATGCCATGCTAAGTACCGCACCTGATGTGTGCCTTGCCGCTTGTCTGGCAAGAGGGTACAAAGGTGATCAAGGAGTGGATCACTAGATGGCGGTCAAAGTTATCCTTAGAGGAATAAGGATATGTTTCTCGATTATGGAGGTGATAAAGAGTTCGACATAAAGGGTTACGTCGATGCAAGCTTTAACACCTATCCGAGTGACTCTGAGTAGCAAACCGGATACGTATAGTGGAACAACCATTTGGAATAGCTCCAAGTGGAGCGTGGAAGCAGCATTTACAATATGACCTAGAGATTTGCGAAGTACATACGGATCTGGATGTTGCAGACCCGTTGACTAAAACCTCTCTCACGAGCAGAACATGATCAAACCCCAGAACTCATTGAGTCTTAATCACATGATGATGTGAACTAGTTTGGTGACACTAGTAAACTCTTTGGATATTGGTCACATGGTGATGTGACCTGTCAGTGTTAATCACATGGTGATGTGAACTAGATTATTGACTCTAGTGCAAGTGGGAGACTGTTGGAAATATGCCCTAGAGGCAATAATAAAAGTGTTATTATTATATTTCTTTGTTCATGATAATAGTCTTTTATTCATGCTATAACTGTATTATCCAGAAATCGTAATACACGTGTGAATACATAGACCACAATATGTCCCTAGTGAGCCTCTAGTTGACTAGCTCGTTGTGATCAACAGATAGTCATGGTTTCCTGGCTATGGACATTGGATGTCGTTGATAACGGGATCACATCATTAGGAGAATGATGTGATGAACAAGACCCAATCCTAAGCCTAGCACAAAGATCGTGTAGTTCGCATGCTAAAGCTTTTCTAATGTCAAGTATCTTTTCCTTAGACCATGAGATTGTGCAACTCCCGGATACCGTAGGAATGCTTTGGGTGTACCAAACGTCACAACGTAACTGGGTGGCTATAAAGGTGCATTACAGGTATCTCCGAAAGTGTCTGTTGGGTTGGCACGAATCGAGACTGGGATTTGTCACTCCGTGTAAACGGAGAGGTATCTCTGGGCCCACTCGGTAGGACATCATCATAATGTGCACAATGTGACCAAGGGGTTGATCACGGGATGATGTGTTACGGAACGAGTAAAGAGTCTTGCCGGTAACGAGATTGAACAAGGTATCGGTATACCGACGATCGAATCTCGGGCAAGTAAAATACTGCTAGACAAAGGGAATTGTATACGGGATCGATTGAGTCCTTGACATCATGGTTCATCCGATGAGATCATCGTGGAACATGTGGGAGCCAACATGGGTATCCAGATCCCGCTGTTGGTTATTGACCGGAGAACGTCTCGGTCATGTCTGCATGGTTCCCGAACCAGTAGGGTCTACACACTTAAGGTTCGATGACGCTAGGGTTATAAAGGAAGTTTGTATGTGGTTACCGAATGTTGTTGGGAGTCCCGGATGAGATCCCGGACGTCACGAGGAGTTCCGGAATGGTCCGGAGGTAAAGATTTATATATGGAAAGTCTTATTTTGGTCGTCGGAAAAGTTTCGCACTTTATCGGTATTGTACCGGGAGTGCCGAAAGGGGTCCGGGGGTCCACCGGGGGGGGGTCCACCTGCCCCGGGGGGCCACATGGGCTGTAGGGGGTGCGCCTTGGCCTATATGGGCCAAGGGCACCAGCCCCAAGAGGCCCATGCGCCAAGGAAACTTGGGGAGGGAAGAGTCCTCAAGGGGGAAGGCACCTCCGAGGTGCCTTGGGGAGGATGGACTCCTCCCCCCCTCTTGGCCGCACCCCTTCCTTGGAGGAAGGGGCAAGGCTGCGCCTCCCCCCTCTCCCTTGCCCCTATATATAGTGGAGGGGAGGAAGGGCATCCATACCTGAAGCCCTGGCGCCTCCCTCCCTCCTGTGACACCTCCTCCTCTCCCGTAGGTGCTTGGCGAAGCCCTGTAGGATTGCCACGCTCCTCCACCACCACCACGCCGTTGTGCTGCTGCTGGATGGAGTCTTCCTCAACCTCTCCCTCTCTCCTTGCTGGATCAAGGCATGGGAGACGTCACCGGGCTGTACGTGTGTTGAACGCGGAGGTGCCGTCCGTTCGGCACTAGGATCTCCGGTGATTTGGATCACGACGAGTACGACTCCTTCAACCCCGTTCTCTTGAACGCTTCCGCTTAACGATCTACAAGGGTATGTAGATGCACTCTCCTTCCCCTCGTTGCTGGTTTCTCCATAGATAGATCTTGGTGACACGTAGGAAATTTTTGAATTTCTGCTACGTTCCCCAACATAATGCCCACAGGGAAAGAGAAGGCCATGGTTCTGGCGCGTGGTGCCGTGGTGGGGTCACGCTGCTGCTGCTAGGACTGTGGTGCTTCCTTCCAAAGAGGTATGGCCCGTCCACTTCCTTGCCTGCTTCCAGCCGTTGATGCATCTCACCCTGATGCCGCCCATGACGGTCTGCAGCCTCTTGCGGCTATCTCATAACAAAGAGCGTCGGCAGACCGTCTGCCTTCATCACGCACTTCAGTGCAGCCACGAGCAGGAACACCAGTCGTTACCACTATGCAGAAGCTATCGGCTATGTGAGATAGAAACTTGAGAATCCTTACACTTTTTTCTGATGGGTTTCATATTCATTGGTTGATATGATTTTTTAGGAACAGATAAATGGTGACGGTTCCGGACAATCTCGCCTGGGAGCTTGTCAAGAGGAACATTTGTTTCCTAATCTAGCAGTTCAGCTAGAGTAATGCCAAGGTTTTGTTCAGTCATGAAGCCTAACAAGTTTTACATTGACCACTCTGACAAGCACTCTGGTTAGTAGTTGTTGCTATCTCTTGGTCAGATGAATTGGCAGATCTGTTTGGTGGTTGGTGTGTTTTTCAGTCCTGGTAAACAAGAAGACTGACGGCACATAGCTAACTACTGATAAGGAGATGGCATTGAGTGGAGCCATGGTCCAATCGAACCCACGCTCTACGCTTGTCCTTCTTTCGTCTCTTGAGTCTTGACAACCAAGACATGGAAGAAGGACAAGTCTGTCGCGTTCCCCCAGAATACTGTCATGCACAAGGCTGTCAAGAACTAGGTATTAAACATTTTTCTGCCCCACTCTTCAGCCACTGAATCTTGATTCGTGAATGTTATAGTACAGTTCCAAAAGGTTGCTATATACTTTTGGTTGCATGCTTAACGTTATAGACATCTAAAACATGAGTCAATGGTTCTATATACTTGAAACTTTTAGCTACCTTTCAGGAGAATGTGATGAAAAACACTTAAACCTATAGTTCTTTCTCATGACTAACTCAATGCAGTTTTCTACATATTGCGTTCTGGCTGCCCTACTCAATGCTAACGACTCAGTGAGGTTAAAAACTTCTCTGCCAAAATCTGAAAGTGTAGATATATGCCTAAGTAGACGCCATTGCGACATCGACATGCTTCACTCCATCGAATACATCAAATGGAAGGTCAATATTGCCTCTCTTTGATTTCTTTCATCATGAATGGAGATATACATATCGTGCTAAATTTTATTATCTGTTTTGCTTGAATAAGAATTGCATTATTTGTTCATGTTTTTAACTCTAACAAGTGGTATGGTTGTAGACCGGCAGTAAACGGTACTCTCCCCGTCCCAAAATAAATGTCTCAACTTTAGTACAACTTACTACTAAAATTAGTACAAAGTTGAGACACTTTAGTACAACTTACTATTAAAATTAGTATAAAGTTGAGACACTTAATTTGGGACGGATGGAGTAGTTTTTTATTTGGAGACCCAGGTGATGGATAGCAGTGGCGGAGCTTAGTGCATTGTTGGGGGGGGGGGCTGTGGCCCCCCCATGATTAGCACATGTAGGCATAAATAATTTAGGAAGAGAGCTTGGATTGTGAAATTTTGTATGTTTTGCCCCCCAAGTAGCCTATATATTCTATTTGCCCCCCCCCCCCCCAAAGATATTGGTCAAGCTCCGCCACTGATGGATAGTCTGATCAGAAATGTGTACCACTGCAAAATTCCGAGGAAAGTAGTAAAATAGAAGATTTTTTATGCCACTGAAATCTGCAGTAATTTTTTGTTTTGCCGCGTTATGGTATAAAGTACTAATGAAAGTAGTATAATACTCAATTTCGTCTTCCACCCATTCTTCTTTGTAATATACTCCCTCCGTTCTAAATTACTTGTCTTGGATTTGTCTAGATACAGAAGTATCTAGCACTAAAATGAGTCTAGATACATCTGTATCTAGACAAATTCAAGACAAGTAATTCGGAACGGAGGGAGTATATATTTTACGAGCTGGATCCACGCTTCACTTTGGAATGTCTTTCTATAGACGTGAGTTGTAGCTAGGCATTCAAAATCATTCTGGCCCTTCCTCTTATATATATCCTACAACTTGATTTAGCAGGTAGATGCCCTAAAAAGAACACATCTGACTTGATTTAGGTTCTGTTATATATATGATGATGCCCTAAAAAGAACACAACTGCAGGCTTGTTTAGGTTCCTCCTCATAGACAGGAAGGTGTTCATATTTTCTACATCTAATTCCGGAAGATTTACTCTTGTCAAATAAGCTCATAAATACATTTCTTTAACATGGATAGTCAGAATTTCGGATCAAAGTGGCTGATCCTTCCTGTAGTTTATAGTGTTTACTTTGTCATCTCAGTGCTGGATGGAGGAGGAAAAAAGGCTGGCTCTTTGCATCTATTTTCTCTATGGTCAATGGAAATTGCAGGTTGGACGGACTATTTGGAGGGATATAAAATCTCTCATGCAATTAATGGCTCGGCATTGTTTGAGAATAATTTAGTTCTATGTATGTAGTGCCTGGTTTTCGTAATAATTGGTAGAGTCGTATGGATGATCTCTGATAATTTTTATTTTTTAGTTCACAAAAGGATAAGGTATGGCTGGAATCCCAAGGAGCAAGGGCAAACCTATATAGTCAAGGAGTACAATACCAATATACAAGGCTGAACAAAAAAATATATAGTCAAATTTCTCTTCGCTCACAAGTAGCTACTACATGTATCATTTTTCTCTCTTGTAACTCCATGTATGGATCTGCTTTATGCTGACATAACCATTATTGTTTATCTATAAAAAAACCATTTATCTTCTATAAGGGCACATCCTTATTCTTGAGAAGAGATTTCGTGTCTGTTTTATATGGGTAATCATTCAAGTTGAGCTGGAATATGTATGCATAACACCCTATGTGGTATTCAAAACTAGGGTGATTGATATTGGCTTGATATCCTTGGAAAATACTCCCTCTGTTTCTAAATATAAGCCCTTTTAGAGATTTCAATACGAACTACATATGGATGTATATAGACATATTTTAGAATATAGATTCACTCATTTTGCTATGTATGTAGTCAATATTGGAATTTCTAAAAAGGCTTATATGTAGGAATATGTATGCATGACATGGTGTCTGGTATTCAAAACTAAGGTGATGATTTCATATTGGTTTGATATCCTTGAGAAATATGTATGCATGACACGGTGTCTGGTATTCAAGATTAAGGTGATGATTTGGTATTGGCTTGATATCCTTGGTGTTAACAGATACTCCCTCCGTTCCTAAATATAAGTCTTTTTAGAGATTCCATTACAAACTACATACGGATGTATATAGACATAATTTAGAGTGTAGATTCACTCATTTTGCTTCGTATGTAGTCCATAATGAAATCTCTAGAAAGACTTATATTTAGGAACAGAGGGAGTAGATAATTGTGTCTCCGTAGCAACGCACGGGCATTCAGCTAGTAGTAATAAATTCACAATCCAGAAGCAAATAAATACTACTACCTCCGTCACGGTTTAGAAGGCTTGCTTGGAAATTCTCTCGGACCTAGGTGGTTATCTATTGGTTGTGAGATGGGCTAAAAAATAGCATTCACACTATGCATGCATATAGAAATAGTACTCCGGAGTACTAATTAGTACTAGAAATAAATGCAATGCGCCCTAAACCTTGTCTATTATGGAAACGCACGCAAATTTAACTGTGCCTTCTAAACTGTGATGGAGGGAGTAGTATCAATCAATATTTTACATATGTACTTGATAAGTATCAATCAATATCTAATATATTTGGTAACCTGGTAAATCTCTTATATTTGGTAACCAAATATTAATTGGACACATACCTATTTTATCAGTTTAAGGAACACTACCACCGTCACTGCAAAAAGCCGTCTTATATTAAGGGACGGAGAAATATTAAGGGACGGAGAAAGCTGGAAAATCTATACTTTATAACCAAACACAATCTTATTTTGTGTATTTGCTTTGCATCAAGAGTTGCCCCGTATATTCCGTCGGCTCGGCTTTATAACCACCCGCGTGAAGTCTCTTCGTACATTCAGTTTACCAAAAAAGATACATCAAGGAGGCTTGTTCTAGTGACACTGAGATTGGAGCCTTTCCGAAAATTTCTTTGTTTTGCCTGAATTTCCTCTTAATGGATATATGCTACCTAGTTCCTCCTTGTTCTCATTCTTCATACAACCCGTTTGCACCACATGCATTCATAACAATAAATGATTTGGCTACAAACTGCAATCAGCTGACTCACTACCACCACCACTACAAATGTACAACCAAATACCATGTCAAGCCACAGTTTCCACACATGATAAGGCACAAATGCATTCTTATTGCCAACAACAACTGTAACCTAGCACTCTAGCTGCAGCACGTCAGGGCTTGGCCAGGAGCTCGCGCACCGTCTGTGCAAGCCCGGGCTCACTCCTGATGCCCTCGGCCCATCTCGCGCTGATCCGCACGGTTTCAAGGCTCTGCTTCAGCGTCCTCTCGAATCCAGGCTTTGTGCGCGTTGCAAAGAACTTGGAGATCTCTGCGGCCTTCTCGTTGGAGGTGAACTGACAAGAAACAAGGAAGTCCACATTAGCTATGGCCTCATGGAAATAATACCTGCAAAACTGGGGAATATGATCACGGAAATAGGGCAATAGAACTGTGATTAAATGTACCAATGGAACAATGTTTTTAACAAAATTCGCCGCCAAGCTCCCGGAAAATGTCCTTGAGATGCGCTCCCAGTTTTCCTGCAGACAGACAGTACGGTTAGCACCATGTTTTCAAATGTTTCAGTCTGCTAACACTAATATGAACCATCAGTCATCTCCTAAGGTGTCAGATGAAGGAACCGCAAAAAATAGATGGTTGGGTGCTGCAGCCTCAAATTCACTCTACTTAAAATACATTCACAAGGGAAATCCATATAAAGAGATCAGGATCCCGAAACAAATTCACAAACATAGTTCAGCTGTTTGAAAATATGCCACTTGACTTGAATTCTTGTTGACAAAAACATATGAAACCTGGGTCCTCTTTATAATGCAGAAATCTCAATGAAGTTGGTAGAAAAAGGAACATCTCATGATTGGATATTCCAATTTGTTTAGAATACCTACAAGAATCTTATGTTCCAGACAGGACCCAGAAATAATGACTTTTACGCATCAACAACACGTCAGCACACATAGATAAAAGGGTCCTGATTGTTAAAAGAGATCGTACCTTCAACCAGTTCCACGAAATTTCACGTGCCTCTGATTGAATACCTCTAAGGAGAACATATGCATCTTGATTGCGAACCTGACAAGCAAGAGAGGCATATGAAACATGAGTACAGCTTGCAACTTCACACAAGGAAGCTCATAGATACCTTCGACTATAATTGTGGAAGAAAGTAATGATATTTGCATTTACCTCATTAGTGAAAATTAAATTCAGTGATTCAAGGGCAATACCCTTATCCCGGCAAGAAGATAATATGCCTTGAAACAATAAGAAAATGCTTTTAGAACAACCAAAAACATGGGCAAGCTTTGCTAGTTTAACATGGTCAAAGGGCTACACACCTAAGACTTGTAATCTTTCCTCCCCTTCAGCTGACTCCTTGTAGATTTTTCGGAGAGCATCATAACCGGATCTGTTTGAACTACTAACATTCTGCATCACAGCAAGGTATGCGGCCTGCAGAACAGCGCAAGTTACAAATGGAAGAAGTAATCATAGGAGTACCACGTGAAGTGATAGCAAAAGGTAGGACCTTTCTAGTATCCGGAGGAAGAAGAGAAGTGCCGCGATCACGTGTGAAGATGTTAAAGCGCCTAACTCCTTCATTAATGGTCTTACCATGTCCAAGTTGGACAAGTGCAGTCAACAGCAGTGGTCTAAGCATTACATCCAGGTGGCTTTCACCCTTCTTGGGGTCCCAGCCCAACTTTCTGAAAGACAAGTGTGACATAGTCAAAAGGAAGAAACATAGGAAAATGTAGCAAATATACAGTAATAACATGAAAGAATCATGCGATTGTCATGCATCGGCCACGAAAGAAGGAATGTTCAAGCAACATGAGAAGTTAGGGAGAAGATTAATGACATATTATGTTTCCTTTTCCTTTTTGTGAAACAAAAGTGATGATCTATTGTGGGTGTAACACATTAAGAAACTCATAACAGTTATGGTGGGGGCATACTCTGCAGGTGACAAAAGAATCTTGATCAAAAGTTGTTTGATGTCACCAGCCAAGGCAGGAGTAGCATCAGCAGATACTTTAGCTATACTTGTGGTTACCTGCCAATCCAAAGTAAAAGATATAGGCGATTTATCTTCATGAACAATTGAACATGATAGAATCAACTGGACCTACAGGATTTACGTACAGTGTTTATGTGTGAAAGAACACTATAATCAGCTTCCCCACGATAACCGTAGAGTAAACGTAGCAACGACGCAAATGTTTGCTGGCGGGCAATAGAAAGCGCATATAAGTCATCCACAGTGCCTGCAATGCTAATGTTATAATACCTACCACCAAAAGATTACAAGCAGATTCAACGGCACATGTTGCGTTTACCAATTTTATCCATTAGTGAGAGCTTCTTGCTCTCCAACGCATTTTGAAGTGCAGCTGCAAGCTCATCGTCATATTTAACTCTGTAAAACCCAGTTCCATTTATATTCAACTTAGTCCAAAAGTTTCCGCCCTTCTTTCGGTCACCACATTGTGAACCAATGACCATCTTATCACGTTTAAGTTTCAACAAGAACTTTTTCTGTGTATCATATGCACCACATCCTGAAGTTATAGGGACAATCCACATGCCAGAACCAGAGGACCCATCTAACAAAAACTGGGCCTGCAACAAACAGAAATCATTAAGTTCACGGAGAAAAATGCTATATATGAAGATCTATCGGTCAACGAGATCAAGTATTTAAGATTTTCATTTAGTAGATTTTTCACTTTAACCAATATAAAATATCCGCTTTTAAGACACACTTCTGTGAGAACCCTCTATTTGCTTTGGTCTAGTGGCTAAGGGTGGTCTATTAACTCGTAGAGGGAAGTGGGTACAGCAATACATGAAATAATTGGCAAATAATTGTAAATAATCAACATATTTAAGGAAAGAAAGCCAGTCTGACCTAATACCATAATTTATCACTGCACATCAAATTATACATGGAGACTCACATTTGACAGGACAAATTAATGATTATGTTTTGAATTGCTTGTCTGGATTTATTAGAAATAAACATCCTTTCAGAAGACTGAAAGTAAAGTACAGAAATTCAAACATATATCCCAAATTGTCACCATTAAACATGCAAGTACATTACTACAGAAAAAGCATACTTCATGATTAAAGTTTGATAATTAATTCATGCCTATCGCCGTATAATACTAATGTCATATGTAAGTCCGAAGCTGACACTTCCATTTCAAGCTGTCATGAAATTTAGCACTAAACATTGCTCCCAGATATAAATTATTTGAACATTCAAATTAGCAATACATAACTGAAACTACAAAAAACTGTGGTCTAGATCTTTTTGCAACCATCTGATTTAAATCAATAGTCATGCAGGATGTATATCCCTGGGCTGAGATGGGAACATGGGAAGTAGTGTGCATTTAAACATGTCTCTTGTGATTTGTAAGGGAACGTCTGTGCCTATCTACCTTACCAAATTAATTGTAGGTTTCCTTATTAGCCTTATCTGCACTAGGGCCCAAAATAACCTTCAAACTTTCATCAACCAACGACTCAGATTGAAACCACCTCTTACCTCTAATGTGGTAAGATAGAGCACCCTAAAAGAGCTCCAACTTCAGAACAAGATCTAATTCAGTTCTTCTACGAGATTCATGTAAGTTGTTCTTGATATTGTTCAGCCTTACCCCATAATATCTGATCAGATACTAGGGCTGCTGCGTAAATACGTGAATGCATCAAGTGACAGATCAATGGCCATAGGGGCAGTACAATATTTCCAGTTTTGCCCATCATTGAGTACAGTATTCTCAGAGGACCAGTTATAACAGTCAGTTATACGTCCACAAATGGTATGGAACAAAAATCACGGTTTGGTCAAGCTTTTGCCATGACCAGTTAGCAGATGATTTTCTTAAAGAAGAAACTCCAAATGGCATGGCACGACTAGAACTTAACAAAATAGCAAGGAAATATTAATAACCAAACAAATGTGTACTTGGTTGTTCGTGTGATGATGAATGCATGATAGATACGAAGGATGGTATGTAAGACAACCTATTACCTGCTCAATCTCTATGTCATTCCCTTTAATTTTCGCATTAATAACAGGATAACCTTTTTGCTTCGTCCATATAGTCATCAAATCCTTGACAGGTTCACCAGTTTCCTTTTCAAGAACAGCCCACAGGTCCTCGGTTTTAGCATTTGAGAATGCATATTTCTTCATATATGAAGCCATCGCTTTCTGAAAGAACACAGTTTCATATCTATAGCATATGAGAATACACCAGGAGAACGGCGTGGAGTTAATGAGTAGCAGGGGGAAATTACATGGAAAGGAGAGTGCAGCAATCATTTCGCTAAATAATGTAATTAGTTAAAAATTGGGTTTTAACATATTAGCTAGTGTGCAGTTTGATAGATTCATCATATGATCAACAAAAGAGTCGAAGATCGCTAAATTTTACTCCTTTTTTTCTGTGAACAAGTAATGTTATCCTGTGAGCATGACACATGCTACAACAATACATAAGATGACCATCACACCTAATACCGATAAATCTGTCTCTATATGCTAATTTATCAAACCATCCACCTTAAATCATGTGACCTGTGAAGTACAAATGGTCATATATGATGCTTGTATGCATTAAACAAGGGCAGGATAATCTACGAAGAAATGGCTATTTTGCTCCTAGAATATGTCTTCAAAGAACAGCAATATCTCCCTAAAACACCACTGACAAAAGCATGTTTACCAACTAGTATGATTCAAGAGCATACAAACATTTTATGCAATGGACAAGCCAAGGAGTTTTCTAGTGTTTCCACTACATGGAATAGTGGGGAAATGACATCAAAATATCACTGCTTCCTTAAAGAACAAAATAAACTGGCTGAAGTGATCTTGTATACTTTTAAGCAACGTGACAAGAAAAAGAATGCCAAGTCTAGGCAAGAAGAGTGAGTCGGTGACAAGTTTCTGGAGTTCAGGTAGAGGCAGTACTAGACCTGAAAACGCTCTGCGCCAAGGTAACTTTGTAGCATGCGAATAACAGAAGCACCCTTGTCATAGCTAATAGCATCAAAAATCTGATCAACTTCACTGGCATGGTGTATTTCAACCTGAGCATCCAGGAAAACGGATAGTGGAAAGTATAAAATGAATCACAAGTTAGCATTAGAGAAGTGAAAATGTTAATGCCACGAACTGAATCTGTGTTGATGCATTGACTGAAGTTGCTTCCCAAAGTAAGATGCCACTTGTCAGAGTAGAGATTTAGGCATCAATTTTAATATTCCATAGAAATTTTATGAGTCGATCATGAATCGGCCAATAATGTGTTGGTAATAACATATTACGCACTGTGCACCATCGTTACTTAAACATAACATTGTCAAAATTTACAGTTCAAAATAGATTCTTGCACTTAGTAGGGTGCATGCCATTGACAAATGACAACTATGGTTTTGGAGAATGTACTGCACAACATATCCAACCACCGGAGCAGGCTATGGCACAGTAATAGACAATGAGATTACCTCAATAGGATGAGACGCGTGTTTTTGTATAGCTCTTTTTATTTTTTGTGGAACTTCTTGTATTCTTTTTATAGAAATTAATAAAAATACGCAGCAGAGTCCTGCTGTTTCCCTAAAAACAATGAGATTACCTCAATGGGATGAGACGCCTCTAGTGAATCCAGCCTGAGAGCAGTGGTTGTGCTATCAAGAAACTGTGTCCAGATATTCCATTGTGGAAAAAAAGAATCTACTGCTAGATGGCTCACCTGTGAAAACAGAAAGCCTATTCATTCAGTATACATTGGTCATTGGTAACCTGATATTTCATTCTTCTAACTTTTGAGTGACCGAATTGATTTACCCATGTGGCAAATCCCTCATTCAACCACAAGTGAGTCCACCATTCCATGGTTACAAGATTGCCAAACCATTGATGAGCCAATTCATGTGCCACAGTAATTGCAACCTAACAAAATACATGCTGAGGTCAATATAAAAAGGATGTTTACCCATATAAAAGGTTTAATGACGATTTTTTTAAGAATTATTAGTGAATTATAGATGATCATGAGATAGTGTAGTTTTTTTACTAAACCTATTTATGTACAGTAACATCGCACGGTTAGTTAAGAGGTGAACTGTAAATGATGAAAAAATAAGTTAAATAAGTTTCTGAGCTATGATAGATACACTCTGTCTGCTGGATGCTGATGAAGACTTGTCATCGAAAAGCAAAGCTACTTCCCGGTAAGTGACCAATCCGTAGTTCTCCATGGCTCCAGCAGCAAAATCGGGGATAGCAACCATATCCAACTTGGGGAGTGGATAAGGAGTGTCAAAGTAACTGAACAATTGAGGAAATGAGTTTTATTGTTAATGTTACTGTTTCAGCAACAACCACGGCTTCACACAGTATTTCATTAACATCAATCATGTCTATTCATTAGAAACCAAAGTGTGGAAGCACGGCTAGATTGTGATCTTACTCTTTATAGAGATTCAACGACTTCACTCCAACATCTAGTGCAAACTTCCCTTGGTTACTCTTACCAATTTGAGTGTACACACGAACTCTCGTGCCTGAATATAATAAAAAAAACAAATAAAATAAAAAGGGAAAGAGAAAGGTCTCATGCAACTCTTTGAATGGATGATGTCAGAAACAGAGATGATACCTTTTGTTGTCATACCCTCTACATATTCAAACAAACCGACAACTATGGCCACTAAATAAGTTGACATAGGTGGCGATTCCAGGTAACGCACAGTTTTGATAGGACCAGCAAATGTCGCGTTACCTACTGGCATGTTGGACAGTGCTACCAGCTCAGATGGAACTTCAAGTGTTAGCTTGAACTTAGCCTGTATAATCGAAACGGCAAAACAAGAAATGTTAGAAATATCTGACCTCACTGATGCTCTATGTGCACATATTTGAGTAACATAAAGTAGTGTGCTGGGCAGGGAGAATATGCTTCCACATATATATATTTATATACATACTCAACTTAAAACTAAGAATGTCAATCAAGAGTACCAAAATAGTAGATCGGAGCGGAAAAAAGTCTAATTACTTGAACACTCCTTCCAGCTATCATATATAATCACCTTGAATGCGGGCTCATCCCAGCAGGGGAAGCACCGCCGTGCATCCACAGACTCAAACTGCGTCACCGCCATGTTTCTCTCTTTCCCCTTATACTGGTACTTACTGCAATCAAATGAAATCAGAAAAGCATAAATAGCAGAAGAGGCATTCATACCAAAGTGCTCGATTAAACTCTTATTTCATAAATAGATCATAAAACTATAATGCCTTCACAGTGCATTGTCGGGACTGGTCACTTCGTTGGTTGGTGAGTAACTAATTGGGAGTAGTAAAGAGAAACCACAGTTCAACTTTTCCCCTTTTGAAATTTTTCTACTTAAAATTTAGAACAAATCATGGCATGATTTCGTATATATAGATGATCACAAATGTTGTGTTGAGGTTCGCTGATCATGATGTACGGTGCAAATACCAAGGGTGGTAGAGTCCAGAAAGAAGTCGTCGCATACCTCCTGTAGAAGCCTCTCATCTGGTCGTTGAGAATGCCGTTGAAGTCCATCTTGAGCAGGCCCTCGCCGAGGGGCAGCTCCTTGGCGAACCCGAGCACCAACACGCCGTCATCCTTGAAGAACACCACCTCCGTGGGCTCCAAAGCCTGCGACAACCGTGCCGGTGAAGGACGATGAGGACAGGGCGAGGTCTCGAGGAATTTCATTTTCCTTCTCATTCCCCTTACCTGGAAGCGGATGGAGGTGCGGTTGACGGAGAGGTCGAGGGCGTTGAGCACGAGGAAGCGGGTGGGCGCGGAGACGGCGACGGAGATGGCCACCGAGCCGGAGAAGGTGCAGGCGACGAGGTCTGGGCGGAGGAAGAGCTCGTAGCGGCGCGGCGCGGCGAAGCTCGGCAGCCGCGCCTTGCCCCGGAACTGCTCCGCCGAGCCGCCGGCCGCAGGCGCGCCGGGAGATGCCTTGAGATTCGCGCCCTGCGTGCGTGTGCATCCGGCCCGTTGTTGTTTAGCTCGACAGAATAGAAAAGACGAGAGCAGCGGAGGGAAGCAAAAAAACAAAAAAAAATTGAGGGGAATTTTCTTTTCTTTCCAGAATATATATACGAACTTACACATTTGAGCGCGAAAATCCATTCTCTCCATTTTTTTCATTACCACTAAAACAGAGTACTCACTTAATACATCCAGATGTGATTTTGAAGCAAAATACTAATTGCTAAATTCTTCTTTTTGCGAAAATGAATTGACAAATTCCATTAGTGTTATAGGAGTATTAGTTATATTGTATCCACACTACTCCCTTCTTCCGGAATTAGTTGACGCTTAAACAGATGTATTTAGCCGTATTTCAGTGTTAGATACATCCATTTAAGCGTCAATTAATTCCAGGCGAAGAAAGTATTTTTTGTAAAATAAAGATAGATACTATTTTGTTTAAGTTTGACAAATCGGTAGCGTTTCCATACATCTAATAATTAATCATAACATCTAACCAATTTTCTTCCCATCATCCCTTCGTCCAGTCTCCCACCCTTCATCGATTTTTCTTGGTTTTTCATCCCTTTTGGGTTTCATCAAACCAATTTTTACCTAATAATCCAGATAAACCTATAGCAATAAATTCATGGTATGTAAAGAAAATTATTTCTTATGGTAAAACCTGATACGTGTTCATCATCTTTGGTAACCCAATAAATAGTAATAAGCTTTCAAAAAAAAGTAATAAATTCATGACCCAGAAGTGAATAAAAACCAATCGATTTCTTATACTATTTGGTAACCCAATATCAATTGGGCATGAACCTATTTTATCAGTGTAAGAAATACTACTACATTTCTCCCTTTAGAGCATCTCCAACAGCCGCGTTAAAGCGCCGCGCGCAAAAAACCTGTTAGCGCGCGCTGCGGCTGGTTTTGCGCGCCCGCCTGCGCTGGCTCCAGCAGCGGCGCTATAATGCAGCGCGCGCGCGCCGCTCCAGCAAGGCGCAAAAATACAGCGGGCGCGCCGCACAAACCACATGTACATTTCAAAGAAGATGAGCAAAAATGATCAAACAAACAAAATACTATACTATTTCAAAGAAGATATGCATAGCTACGATCATTGCAAGATCCTCCTCCTCTTCCATATCAAATTCTTCTTCGGAAGAATCATACGACGAACTCATCTACAATGTTCAATACTATACTATAAAAACTACAATTCAAAACATGCACCAAATTCATGAAGTTTGAGCAATACATACCTTGTAGGCGTTTTGTCAAACACCTTGCGGGCGCGGCGCGGCAGCGAGCGCTCGGGCGCTGTTCCTCGAACGACGGAGGCGCGCGGGCGCCGGCGGTACTAGGAGGGGATGGGCGGAAGCGCGGGCGCGCGGGGATAGGCCGGGGAAGCCTGAGACGGTCGCCGGGGTGCGCGGGCGACGGCGGCGGCGCGGCCGGTCGGGGGTGAAAGCGCGAGAGGAAGAGCGGGCGCGAGCGCTCGAGTGTGCCGCGCGCTGTAGTGGGCGCCCGAAATACGCCGCGTGGGTAAGTGTTTTTGACCGCGCGCCCAACCCGTTTTAGCGCGCGCGCCGTTTTTGCGCGCCCGCTGGAGCGCCCTGACGCGTTGCGCGCGCGCTAAAACGACCTATTTTGCGGCGCGGCGCTAGTTTAGCGCGGCTGTTGGAGATGCTCTTATACAAAAAGTTTTTGCGGTTCATGGATGGAGGGAGCTGGAAAATTCATAGTTTATAACCAAAACATAATCTTATTTTGCACATTTGCTTTGGATCAAGATTTGTCCTGCGTAGTCCTCTTACAGTGTTAAAAATATATGGCCGCATGGCAACGCACTGCCGCATACCTAGTTACTAATCAAAATATCTATGAGAAAGCATCACGTGCACTCGAGTTTTCTTGTGCCTCTGGTGACACCTACATACAAAAATATATGAGAACATTTAAAAGAAAATCTAGAGCTCTTAGCATCTATGTACACGGTCATTATCTTCACATTTCCGGCGACTCTAAAGTTTTTACTGCTATTTACGCCCATCAAGATCAAGAGTATAGGTTGAAGCGAAATCGGGTTGGACAGTAGCCCATTCCGTTTGCAGCTTAGCAGGGGGGTCACCCGCCCTCACGTTGCCTAGATTAGATTACACAGATATAGATAGACTCCGGCCACCCCCCACGTGAAGTCTCCGCCCATCAGTACCAACTATAGTAGTAGCTCTCTCGAAAAAGAAATAGTACTACCGGTGTAGTAGTATCAAGCGCATGCAGCAGACGCGCCGCATGACAAACGAATAGTAAATGCAGACGCGCCGTATGACAATCGGATACTGCAGTACTAGCGCTAGTAAATTTGTAATCTCGTGGGGATCGATACCGCACCTCGCCGTGGGAGTGGGACGCCATCTTCCTGGCGCCACCGGTGGCGGCGGCGGCCGCGACGACGCCGAGGAGGAGCGCCACCACCACGGGCAGCACGGCGCCGGCGCCGGCGCGGGATGGAGCCATGGAAACAACGGACGCAGCGCGCTCCCGTGCGCGCGCGCGCGTTTTCGATGGCAGGCAGCTGTGAGTGGGCCGGGAGGGAGCCTTCCTGCCGGCCTACCACTACTGACCGAGCGAGCCAAGGAGTGAGAGCGAGTGAGCGGCGGAGTGGGGTGGGGAGGAGCACTGGTGGCTGCCGCGCGCTGTATAGTATGGAGCGAAGGCAGCGGGGGCGGGTTGACTGAGCCCAGCCGATGGAGGGAGCGGCACGTCAGCCAAAATAGAGCTGGATCGAGTGAACCGCCGCACTCGCGCGCAGGCAGGCAGAGGGATCCAGGCCGACGGACGCGCCCCGCCAGCCGAGCGAGTCGTGGCAGTGCATGCATGACGCACGCCAATTCTCCTCCTAGTACTACTCGCTAGTCGCTAGTGTGGCCTGGCTGGTGCCTATTGCCAAGCCCGGTTCGCCGGCGCCGGGATCGGACTACAATCAAACATGATTTGCTGCTCATCAATCGGAATATGCGGTACGCAATCGTACGTGATATTTCCAGATTTGCATGTTCCTTTTTTTAAGCTGGATTACATATTCCTGGTCTCTCCGTCAAATCCAACCATGTGCTCTCGCGCAAAAATAATAAAATGAAATCCGACCATGTGCTCCGAAGACGCGTCCATGTCCAAATGTCGTGTACCCATGTGTAGCGGTTTCAGGAAAAATATCAATACTGTCACGTTACAATATCAGTGTAAATATTTTATCCAGTTATGATAGAACCAACACAGCGGAAAAGTAGGATTGCACAGGCGATCAGGAAGGCGACGAGGGTTCCCTTGCGCGCCGCCGGTTCCCTCTCTCTCTGTTGGCCGCTCCAGCGGCCGGAGGGAGGGGTGTTAGACAATTTAGGGTTTGGAACAATGCTCGATACCCTTGGTGGGTACGGCTGTCATATATTTATAAGAGGGAACCGTACAAATACAGTTTATGTTACAACACGTATATCTAATATATACTTAGTCTAACACCCTCCCTCAATCTTAACTATGTCCTGAAACACTCAGGAGGTTAAGATTGCGACGACATCCTTCAAAAGAAGGCAAGGGCAAGGGTTTAGTGAAAATATCAGCAAGCTGATCCTTAGAAGAAACAAATTTAATATGAAGGAGCTTCTGAGCAACACGTTCCCTGACAAAATGATAGTCAACTTCGATGTGCTTTGTTCGGGCATGAAATACTGGATTGGTTGACAGATACGTAGCACCGATGTTATCACACCAAAGAACAGGTGGCTGAGTTAGGGAGACCTTCAGCTCTCGAAGCAATGACTGTACCCACATGATCTCAGCTGTGGCATTAGCAACAGCTTTGTACTCAGCTTCGGTACTACTCCGGGATACCGTAGCCTGCTTGCGGGCTTGCCAGGCGATCAAGTTAGGTCCAAAGAACACAGCATGTCCCCCCGTGGATCGCCGATCATCCGGACTACCAGCCCAATCAGCATCAGAAAATGCTGAGATCAGTCCAGAACGTGCAGGCTGAAGATGGAGTCCATAGGAACCAGTGTGACGAATATAGCGCAAGATACGCTTAACAGCTGTCCAGTGAGAGTCACGAGGTGCATGAAGGTACTGGCACACACGGTTAACTGCAAATGATATGTCTGGCCTGGTAATGAGCAAGTACTGCAGTCCACCCACAACGCTGCGGTATTTAGTGGCATCCTCAGGAGAGAGCAAGTCACCAGCAAGAGCTGTCAGTTTGTCTGTGGCAGACATGGGAGTAATAGCAGTCTTGCACTGCAACATACCTGCACGACGCAGGAGGTCCTGAGAGTACTTCTGCTGAGTAAGAGTCAAGCCACCATCAGAATGAAGAACCTCCAGGCCCAAAAAATAATGCAGTCTCCCAAGATCCTTAACAGCAAACTCAGCGCCAAGAGAGGACACAAGCCGATCTGTAGCAGTGGCAGAGGAACTGACAAGAATAATGTCATCAACATAGACCAGAACATACATAGTCACCTCAGGTCGCTGAAGAATAAACAGAGACGTGTCCGCTGTAGAAGGAACGAACCCATGTGCACGAAGAGCAGCACCAAGACGGGCATGCCAGGCACGCGGGGCCTGCTTCAGACCATAGAGAGCCTTGACAAGGCGACACAAATGATGTGGCTGAGCAGGATCAACGAAACCTAGCGGCTGACGCATGTAAACCTCTTCTTCCAGAACTCCATGGAGGAAGGCATTCTGAACATCAAGCTGTCGAAGTGACCATCCACGAGTAACAGCCAAGGAGAGGAGAACACGAATAGTAGTTGGTTTAATGACAGGACTGAATGTGTCTGCATAATCAATGCCATACCGTTGCTTGAATCCTTTGGCAACCAGGCGCGCCTTGTACCTCTCAATGGAGCCATCAGCATGTTTCTTCACCTTGAATACCCATTTAGAGTCAATGATATTGACACCAGACGGAGGTGGAACGAGACGCCAAGTGTTGTTCTTCCGAAGAGCACAGATCTCCTGCTCCATCGCGGCACGCCAATGCGGAATGCCAAGTGCTGCTCGAAAATGGCGTGGTTCAGTTGTAGGATCAGCCTCAGCATGCGCCACACAAGCCGCAAGCCACGCGACGGTGCCATCGGTGCGCTTCTTCGGCTGAAAGATGCCACTCTTGCTGCGAGTATGGGGACGCAGGATGACAGTTGGTGGTGGCGATGGAACTGTCACGACAGCCGGCAAAGACATGCTGGGAGGCGTTGACGAGCCAGGCGATGAGGATGCAGTGGTTGGCGAGTCCGCCGACCCAGGGGAAGCAGGTGCCCTGTCCATCAGCACCACGGGCTCAGCCAACCCAGGCGACAGCGAGGCCGCCCCAGGCGACAACGGGGTCGCCAGCCCAGGCGACGGAGAGGCCGCCCCAGGCTTGTGCGAGGCCGCCAGCCCAGGCGAGGCCGCCAGCCCAGGTGACGGAGAGGCCTCCCCAGGCATGGGTGAGGCCGCCAGCCCAGGCGACTCGGGCGCCCCGTCGGTGCGACGTGCATGGGACATGCACGCGGGATCGACGTCGGGGACAGGGTCGTAGCGGCAGGGGTAGTCAACGGAGCAGCAGCCGGCGCAGTAGTGTCCACATCATCATCAAGCAGCTCAAGTCGAGCACCTCGTCCAGTTCCTGCACCATGGTTAGGCAACAACAAAGGAGAATATGCAACATCCACAAATTGATCAGGCAAAACTGGAAAAGAGTGCAACTCGGTGACGGGAGGATCGGTGCGTGACGCAAGTGTGGAAAATGGGAAGACAGTCTCGTCAAACACAACATAGCGAGAAATGTAAACACGATTCGTCGGAATGTGAAGACACTTATAACCTTTGTGGAGAGGACTGTATCCAAGAAACACACATTGTTTTGACCGATACTCAAGTTTATGCTTATTATACGGACGAAGATGTGGCCAACAAGCACAACCGAACACTTTGAGTAGGGAGTAATCAGGAGTTTCATTGAGCAACACTTCCAGCGGAGACTTCATGTGAAGAAGTCGTGTGGGAATCCTGTTAATCAAAAAACAGGCAGTAAAAAAGGCATCGCTCCAGAACCGAAATGGGACAGAGGCATGCACAAGAAGTGTTAGGCCAGTTTCAACTATGTGACGGTGCTTGCGCTCAGCAGCACCGTTCTGCTGATGTGTATGAGGACAAGATACATGGTGTGAGATGCCAAGCTTCTGAAAGAAGGTGTTAAGATTACGATACTCACCACCCCAGTCTGACTGAACATGGATGATTTTGTGCTTAAGCAATCGCTCAACATGTGCTTAAAATTGCATAAAGACATGAAACACATCAGATTTGCGCTTAATAAGATAAATCCAAGTAAAGCAACTGAAAGCATCGATGAAACTGACATAATAGTTGTGACCACTGACAGAAGTTTGGGCATAGCCCCATACATCGGAAAACACAAGTTCAAGAGGAGCCGTGACAACACGACTCGATACAGAAAAAGGCAACTGATGACTTTTGCCTTGTTGATAGGCATCACACACTAGAAACTCCTTATTACTCGACTCAACAGGAAGACGATGACGATGAAGCACATGGCGCACAATGGGAGTGGCAGGATGGCCAAGGCGAGAATGCCACTGTGACGATGACACCTGAACACCACTGAAAACTTGAGAGGCTCGTGGCACATCAAGCGCATATAAGCCATCACGAGCTCGAGCACTAAGAAGAACGTCCCTCGTGTCCCGATCCTTAATAAAAAATAAAAAGGGTGAAACTCAACGAACACATTGTTGTCACGAGTTAATTTAGGAACCGAGAGTAAACTACATGTGACTGAGGGAACACGAAGGACATCAAGCAGACGCAAGGTTTTAGAGGTACGTGAAAGGAGAGATGCCTGACCAACATGTGAGATGGGCATACCTGATCCATTTGCAGTGCGAACTTGATCATGGCCGGTGTAGGGCTGGCAAGTGGCCAGTTTGTCAAGCTGGCTCGTCAAGTGGTCCGTGGCACCCGTGTCCATGTACCAGGCAAGATCCACAGAGTATGATGGAGTGAAGCCAGGATCCTGTGTCGCGAGAGCAGCTTGCTTCTCATTGCCCTTCCCATTGTTCCCAATGCCAGGAAAATCTCGTTTGAAGCGACGATGGCAGCGAGACGCCAAGTGTCCCTCAATACCACAGAGTTGACACTCAACCCCACCGCCACACGCCTCACAGTGGAGCCGCTTGCAGCCAGACATCGATGGAGGGGGAGCGGGCGGACGGGGCTGGCTGCCCGAAGATGACGATGCCTTCTGCTTGGCACCGCGAGCACCGCCGCGAAGAGCAGCGTTCACAGATGGACCCTCCAAGTAGACGCCAACAGAGCGGCGAGCAGCGAGTCGCTGTTCGGTGTTGAGGAGGCGTGCATAGAGATCGCGAGGTGGCAACAGCATGTCACGCCCGTTGATGTTTTCAACAAGGGAATCATAGTCCTCGCACTACAAGAAACTTGTTAATCCATGACGGATTACTGCTGACGTTCCTGGAATCCGTCACAGATTATGACGGCTTACCCTGGCCCGTCATGAATACCGTCACTGATTAGTAACCCGTGGTTGGGCCTAAAAGCAGCAGGCCCTTCATGACGGACGTTGGGCTGTCGTCACGGAAACTGTCATGAATCGACCAAGCGGGCTCAGTCAGGCCAATCACTTTTTTTAATATACACCATCTAGACCGTCACCGATTATGCTCCGGCTGATGTGGCGTCTCTGCCCCTTCTTTGGCCTACATGTCGGTCGGACCATAGGTTTTGCCCAAAAACATAAAAGTGTGATTATACGTGGGTGCCATTGTATGCCCCACATGACAGGGTATTTTGGATTATGTTGCTTCCCGTGACAAAAAACTGTTGAGACGTAGGTATTTCTTTTCCCCGATTCTCACATCCCCAGATCCCATCGGCCGGCGCAGCCGCCGCCGCCAGTGCCGCCGCCGACTGCCCGGGCGAGGGTGTTTAGATCCGGCAGGGTGGTCCGTCTCGGCGCCATCATCACGATGCCGTCGGCCTCTCGCCTCGCCGCTGTGCGCCCTTGCTGCACCGACGAGGCAGCCTCCGCCCGCCATTGCCGCGCCGACGAGGCAGCCTCCGCCCGCCATTGCCGTGCCCACGAGGCAGCCGCCGCCTACCATTACCTCATAGACGAGCCAGTCTCTGCCCGCAGTTTCTGCACTGGAAACTCCCTCGTTCTTTCCCAACATCAACCTCAGCCAGGAGCGAACGGTATGCCTCCAGCAGAAATCATCTCTCTCCTTCAGAATTTGTTGACTAAATACTGTGCTTTACAATTTTCCCCTTCTGAATTTGGGGTGAACCTCTTCCCTTTAGGTTTAATGGTGTGTTATTTGAGGTAGTTAGATTACCCAATTAATGAATGTGTTGATGGATGCAGATACATATTCAGAAAATACCATCTCAGTGTAGTTAGCATTTGAGATTTTAGTTCCATTTTTCTTGTTGACACAATAGATGTGACACGTGAACCATGTACATTATGTTGTTCAGGGTGCATTCATCCACATACATATTGAGTTGGCATCAATCGATGCATTGTCTTATTCACATACTAGTAGTCGTAGATTTTGTAGGCAAGCTCATACTAGTAAATGTGTGCTACGGATTTGTATTGATTTGTAGACCTCTTTAATGTCGAATAATCAGTGAAATATTTGTCAAGTGGTGTATGTTCCTTTGTCACAACAAAAGAAAAAAAAAATCTTTTGATGAACTGTGTTCACTATAGTGCGAAGCAGTATAATTTTAAATCTGAACATACTTTAGTTTGGTATACTTTACATGTTAATTTGATGGCCGGGGTAAACCTTTGATTGAATTGGTTCTTTGTCTGCAATGCAGATGGATAGACGTAGGATTCATGGTACATTGTTTTCCCGTGAGTACATTGAAGGTGTCAAAGAATTTATGAACTTCATTCAAGAGAAATTCAGCGAGGATGATAAAATACTCTGCCCATGTAGAGAATGCCTTAATCATAAGTACCAGCATCAGACCGTTGTGAACACGCACATATTGATGTATGGCATGGAAAGTACATATACTCGTTGGATATATCATGGAGAAGACTTTGATGTAGATGTTATTGAACATCCTGTTGATGTGCATGACATCGAGGATGGTGACAACGTCGCTGACCGATTTGAAAAGATGTTTGAACACCTACGCACAACAGTAGAACAAGCTCAGAGTGAAACTGAAAATCAAGATGCTAACAATGGTGGAAACCCTTCTGAGAATGAGTCTTTTTTGAAGGATGTGATGAAGGAGGCAAAACGGCAGCTTTATCATGGTTGTACCAAGTTTTCAAGGTTCTCCTTTGTGGTAAAGCTTCTTCACTTGAAGTCATACCATAGGATCCCGAATAGTGCATTTACTGAAATTTTGAAGCTATTAGCTGAAGCATTCCCTGAACCCAATACGCTCCCAAAATCGTATAAGGAAGCAAAGAACCTTCTAAAGGAATTAGGCCTTGGGTATGAGTCTATACATGTGTGCTTCAATAATTGCATTCTGTTCAGAAAGCAATATGCCAATCATGACAATTGCCCAGTTTGTGGCCGATCAAGGTGGAAAGACCCTGCTAGAAAGAAGATTCCATAGAAAGTGTTGAGGCATTTTCCATTGGTGCCTAGGCTAAAGAGGATGTTTCTTTCCAAAAAAGGCGCAGAAGAAGCACAATGGCATGAGCTAAAGAGGCAGCCCAATGAGAAGGAACTGAGTCATCCAAAAGATGGTGATGCCTGGAAAGATTTCGATGAAAAATTTCCAGAATTTGCAAAAGATGCCAGAAACTTTAGGCTTGGCATTGCCACTGATGGGTTCAATCCTTTTGGAAATTTTAACACAACCTATAGTATGTGGCCTGTATTTGTTATACCATACAACCTTCCACCTTGGGCATGCATGGATCAGTCAAATTTTATGATGGCTCTGCTGATTCCAGGTCCCAAATCACCTGGCAAGCACTTTGATGTCTTTCTACAACCACTTGTAGAAGAATTACTTGAGCTCTGGGAGGGTGTGCGTACATATGATGCTCTTAGTGGAAAAATGTTTGATCTTCATGCTGCAGTTCTATGGTGCATTCACGATTACCCAGCTCTGAGCACTCTTTCAGGGCGTACCACAAGAGGCTATTTTGCATGTATTCATTGTGACAAACACCCACTTTATTACAGCCCAAGGAGTAAAATTGGGTATATTGGTCACTATCGTTTCCTTCCAAGCGGTCATCGTTTGCGGAGAAACAATGAATTTGTTGGTCTTCATGAAAGCAATGATGAGCCAGGTAAATTCTCTGAGAAAGAGTTGCAAGCAGAATTGGAGAAGGTTAGACCTGGGAGACAACAAGAAAGTAGGAAAAGGAAGCGTTCTGACTTGGGCAGCAAGAAGGATCATGTGCCAATTTGGGGCCGGAGGGTTTGTTTATGGGATTTGAAGTATTGGGCAAAGTTGAAGCTGAGACACAATCTTGATGTCATGCATATTGAGAAAAACATTTGTGAAAACCTCATTGGGACAATTCTGAATCTGGAGGGTAAGACAAAGGACACACTTAATGCTAGGATTGATCTCAAAGATTTGAATATTAAAGAAGAGTTGCAATTGAGGAAGGAGGGAGACTCATATGTGATGCCTCGGGCCCGATATACCTTGTCCAAAGAACAAGTTGTTGCATTTTGTCAATTTTTACGAGAGTTAAGTTTCACCAAACCACTGGCTCGCGCAACTACCCTGTGCACTGTGATAATATGGTAAGTCAAACATGTGGCTCTGGATGTGCATTGTCATGAGAAATATTCTTGACCATAGGTTAATGTAAACTGTTGCATCCATGTAGTAACTGTGTATGATGCTCCCTTGCCTTCATATTTGTTGTTTCCAGGGAGACAAATACAAAGATAAAGAACCCACTGCATTGGATTTGTTCAAGGAGTGCCACTATAGCAAGAAAAAGAAAAGCTACACCGATGTTGTCCAAGCTGCAATTGTAAGTCAGCTTCAAAAGACTACCAACCATCAATTTTTACCTTATTGCGTAGTAGAACTAATATTGTTTGAGTTACTCCACCAAATTGAAAACTGATAATCAAATGTCAGTGTATCTTAATTGAAAATGTTAACATGTTCACTTAACTATCTTGTAATAGCCTGTCCTATATGATTGTACCCTTTTTTTATTTTCATACAACTGATAAGTTTTGATGCGACTGAAAAACATCAGTTTTGATTTAGTATATGGCTAGATGAAATGACTTTAGTAAAAGCGCATAATCACTTTGACATGTGACCTATCAGCCACCTAAAATTACAGATTTTTTTTATTAATCTATTATTTGGCTTCATATATTGTAGTTTTGGCCATCCTCGGTGTCTTATATTTTTAGTGTGTATATATATATTTTTATTGATTGACTTCCAGAAATAATTTGATTTGAATATTACTCACTTCTAGTTAATTCAGGAAATAGTCCACTTTGTTGTAGATGATAGTATATATGAATAATTTGAATCACCTCCGCACAGATAAAAGATTAATCTGACTGTTATCACAAGTGTCTAGTTGTAAAGGATGCATGATAGCTTTCCTTACAAAGATGTTGCATGTAAGCTTGCTGATGTTGTCTTCTCTACTTGTGCTTAAGCCGTCTTATAACCATGTTTGTTGCTTGCATTGCTAGACCGAGATGGAAAACAAGGCCTCTCAGCCTACAGAAGATGGACAAGAATCAAACTCTATGACCAAGGCTGTAGCTGAAGTGCTTGCTAACCACACTAAGAAGCCAAGGTTTCTACAGCATGTGGGGATCCAGCATGTCCATGCGAGATCTAGCGATAGCAACTGTCAAGCAGAATTGGCAAAGAGGGGCAATGTCGAGCTTCGGGCTCTTGTTGACACCTTGACCAAGCAGTTGAAGGAGTTCGAAGAAGCAAGGATCAGGCAAGACGAGGAGCACAGGAAGAGAGATGAGGAGAACAGGAAGAAGCAAGCTGAGATGGATGCAAAACTAGACTTTTTGCTAAGTCAGTTGCAAGCAAGATCAACTCAAGGGTAAGTTGTTTGTCCAAGATCAGCCGTCGTCCCTACTTGATACATGGAAGCTATGTGAATGTGACATACTGCTAGAACCTACCTTCTTATTTTGTAATGATTTTGCTGTGCAAACTGCACACTGTTGGATGCAAACTGGTTGCATTTTGCTGCTCCATTGTTCTTGGATTTGGAGATGCAAGGTCAATGCTACTGTGATTTGTGATGTTGTTCCTCTTTTCTGTATTTGTGATGGATTTGGAGATGTAAGTTCTTCGGCTTAGAAACCCATTTTGTGTAGAAACAAAGAAGGGTTCGGTTGGGTAGAGTAAACACTAATGGGCCGAATAAAGTGGCCTCGAAACACACTTTCTAGCTAAAATAACACATGTGCCGCATAACTTTAATGGGCTGATGTGCATATTGAACACGTGCAAATGGGCCAACAAGAGTGTGAATGATTATGGACCAACCCAAAACAAACAGGCCAACCAGCTGTGGTAAAATGGGTCCATAGGCCCAGATGTACAAAAATAAATGGGCCAGACCACACTGGGCCGAATGCCATCGGCTGACATGGCACCACGTCAGCTCCACGCTGGCGCCACATCAGCTCCACGCTGGCGCCACGTTAGATTGTGGGAGATGCCACATGGGACTCATCTTTCTACACGTCATGTAAATTCATGACGGAATAGTCCGTCACAGAGGACCGGGCCTTGGGCGGGCCGGGGGTCAGATCGGTGACGACAACAGACCGTCACAATTCATGACGAAAATGAAAATCCGTCAAGGATGGGCGGGTGGGCAAATTATGACGCGATATACATGACGGATTTCAGGACCGTCATGACCGGCCATCCTTGACAGTATTTTGCATGTTTGTGACGGACAGTTACTGTCACAGATTAACGACTTTCTTGTAGTGTCGTCAAGCCCATTGAGAATGAATGAAGTGAACTCCTCGTCACGAAGAGGCTTCCTAATGGATGAGAGTGTATCAGCCAGGGTCTTGACCTTGTTGAAGAAGGCGGTGACGGAGAGATCATTTTTCTTGACCTCACCCAGCTGATTACGGATGGCAGAAGACCGAGCCAACGACTATGAAGAGAAGCTGGAGTTGAGCGTGGCCCATGCATCCCTCGACGTCGCGGCAAAGACCACCATGCCGGCCACAGAGGGAGTGAGCGAGGACTGAATAGCACCCAGAATAGCCTGATCCTGAGCGATCCACCGACGATGAGCAGGGTAAGACACCATGACAGAACCACCTGCAGCTGAGGGCACCGGAACCATGGCCGGCGGACAGGGCAGCATAATATCGACATACCCCTCAAGGTAGTGACTACGCATCAACGGTAACACCTGAGCGCGCCACAGGAGGTAGTTATCAGCAGAGAGCTTCACCGTCACCAGATGAGCAAAGTGGAATGGTCTTGGTTCGGACACTGATGCGGGAAGCTGCGAGTCATACGTCGGAGGGGCACTGTGTGGAACCAGCGCATCGGCCGACAGGGGCAGCACACGGGAGTGTTGGTGATGATCGTAGGGCTGCACAGAGGGCACGCCGTAGGACTGCAGAGGGGGCGCGTTGTGCGACCCAGGAGCTCCGTAGGGCGCGCCATGCAGTGCCTCACTGGGGACGACGGGCGACATTGCATACGGCGTCGAGGACGGAGCGACGTACGGCGCAGGGTATACCCCACCGTAGGGCTGCTGGGCAGGGGCACCGTAGGGGCCCGGGGTGCCGTATTGGTGCGAGACGGGAGCGCCGTAGTAGCCGGAAGCCAGCGACGCATCGCGGGATTGGCCCGGGAACGCGCCGTAGGGACCAGCTCCAGAATCCAGCGGCGCATCACGAGATTCACCCAGGGCAGCGCCATAGGGACCAGCAGCCGGCGGTGCATCGTGGGATTGGCCCGGGGCAGCGCCGTAATGCACCGGGGCAACGATCGGGGCGCCGGAGGGCGCGGGGGACCGAGCCGATGCAGATGGATCGAGTGCGGGAGATCGAGACGGCACCGTCGGGCGCGAGTCCGAGGCCGCCTGCCGAGCCCAGGCAAGCGGTGTGGACGCCATGAAGGGCGAGTCCGTTGCCAGGGTCGAGGGAGGCGGGACGGCAGAGGAGGCCGACGCGGTGGCGGCGGCGGCAGCGCGGCGCGAATCGAACGCGTCGTCTGATACCATGTTAGACAATTTAGGGTTTGGAACAATGCTCGATACCCTTGGTGGGTACGGCTGTCATATATTTATAAGAGGGAACCATACAAATACAGGTTATGTTACAACACATATATCTAATATATACTTAGTCTAACAAGGGGGAACCTCGGGTCTGTTCGCTAGGTGGGTATGTGGTAGGGTTAGTGTTGAGGGAGACGCTGCCGAGGCCGTTGCGGTGGTGTCGTGTCGGAATAAGTTTCTTCGGGCTCCGTTCGCGGTCAGGCGAGGCTTTTGCCTTCGTCTAGAAGCCAGCGGAGTTGGGGATACCCGGGTCTCGTCGAGGTCGCGGGCTTTGGTGTCTGGAGGTCCATTGGCACTAGCCGTTTGGGTCCTCAGATGGGCGATGGATGCAGGGAGATGAAGACCCTTCTCCTTCCTTGTTGGTATGATTTGCTGCTGTTGTTCTTCTCCTTCCTCTACGCTGATGCTGGTGGGAGATCCTGCTTTGTCTGAGCGGATGGCCCGACCGCGGTGCTGGACCGGTCGGATGACTCGAGTTCTTTTCCTTTCGGAAGGGACACTTTTCGCGGTATTCAAAGCCAAAGATGGCGATGGCTGTTGCAGGTGTGTTGGATTGATGTTCATGCCCTCTCAGCGCTGGTGTCAAGAAAGGAGGAAGGAGCGTGGCGGCAATTGTATCGTGGTCAAAGATGATGACCTGCTTGCGACTGGTTGCAGATCCTTCTGTTGCAGGGGTCTTCTCTCAAGATTCAGGGATGATGACACAGGGCTCCGGAGATCTTCTTGTGTTATGGTTGTCTTAGGATACTCTAGGTGTTCATGGTCCTTTGTGTTTGCGTTTCAGTGTGCTTGTAAAGGTAAACTTCTTTGTACTGATTCATGATATGAATGAAAAAATTCTCAAAAAAAAATTGTGTTACGAACCAATATGTAGTTGGATGGTTAGAGAGACTGTAGTATCCCCAGCCCATCAGGGTTCAAGTCGACGACAAGGTGCCTACAATGACTTCGTAAATTTTAAGATGATATGCCGGCTTACTCTTTCGGAGGTGCTCATAGGTAGGGTGTACATTCACTAGGGTGAGTGTATGCGCGTGTATATGAGCGCTTGCGTCTTTCTAAGCAAGACACAAAGCCTAACAAAACCAAAAGAAAGATCTAAAAACGAAGCTCTTCCACCGGCAAGTGCCAGGATCCACCGCTCTCCAATGCCCCTAGGGCCACCGGAGACGAGGCACACCGACGGTGGCTTTGGCGGGAGACAAAGAGACCCTAACTTTTTTTGGAGGAGACGGCGGCAGTTATGTGTGCGCGCGCAGAAAAAAAATCTCAGCGCGGGACGGCGGTTGGGTGATGGTGCGGCGCCGATCCAGGGCATGGTGGCGCTTGGACGGGTTTGAATGACCGTTTAGGTCGCGGAGAGATGGACTGGCCAAGACCCTGCTGTGGCGCCGACGGCTGGCTGGGTCTCGTCCTAGATCCGGTGCGTTCGGGGCCTTGGGGTGCCTTGGTGGTCGTTCGGGGCATCGACACGGTCATGGCCGCGGTGGCCGGCGGTGGGACGTGTCTATCTGGATCTGCTCTGGATTTGGGCGTGTGGCATGGGGGTGGCAGCGCTGCAGCAAGCGATCTGGTGCACAAGATGCTAGATTGAGGCTCGTCGAGCAGATCCGGGTGAAAACCCTGCTTCCGGCTAGTTGCCAAGGCCGGCGATGGCGACGTTCTTCTGTGTCATCCATTTTTTGAAGGCATCATTGTGGAGAAGCTCTAGACCTCTGTCCGCTACCTCCGAGGAAAACCCCAGATCAGTTGATTGGATGACGGCAGCACTCTTGTGACGTTCCCCCTGGGGGCGTCATTATTGGAGGTGTAATTGGCTTGAGGGATCAGTGAACGGTTTCATCGATGGAGCGGCATTTCATGTGACGCATCAACGATGTGGAGTCTCGGCGGCGTGGCGTAACAGGTCCCGGCGATGGATGTGTGATGATGAACATGCGTAGGAAGGTGGCTTTGTCTGGCGGCAATGACCGATTCAGTTTATAAGGAAAAAAGGGATCAAAAATCTATAGCTTCTACTCCCTCCGTTCCCAAATACTTGTCTTTCTAGACATTTTAAATGGACTCAACGTACGGATGTATGTAGACATATTTTAAAGTGTAGATTCACTCATTTTGTGCCGTATGTAATCACTTGTTGAAATCTCTAGAAAGACAAGTATTTAGGAACGGATGGAGTAGAATGTATTGTAGTTTTGCTATACAGAATGAACATTCGCGCCGCAACCGTTGCACGTCGACGTCAACCCAACGCATAAGAGAGTTGAGCTGGTCAAACTCGCACACACTTCGAGTCTTGGACGATGCCACGATCGTTGGCAAGAAGTATCTCGTAGTGGTAGTACAAAGACACGCATCAACACGAGAGCGCATCAAGAAACCAGAAAAAGTTGAACGCCGTTCCGCCAGGATCGCATCAGGCGATTGGAGGAGGCGACCGGGATCCCTTGCGCGCCGCCGGTGACGCCGCCGGTTCCCTCTCTCTCCGTCGGCCGCTCCGGCGGCGGGAGGGAGGGGGAACCCCGGGTCTGTTCTTTAGGTGGGCGTGTGGTAGGGTTAGGGTTGAGGGAGACGCTGCCGAGGCCGTTGCGGTGATGTCGCGTCGGAATAAGTTTCTTCGGGCTCCGTTCACGGTCAGGCGAGGCTTTTGCCTTCGTCTAGGAGCCAGCGGTGTTGGGGATCCCCGGATCTTGTCGAGGTCGCGGGCTATGGTGGTTGGAGGTCCATTGGCACTGGCCGTTTGGATCCTCAGATGGGCGATGGATGGAGGGAGACGAAGACCTTTCTTCTTCCTTATTGGTATGATTTGTTGCTGTTGTTCTTCTCCTTCCTCTGCGCTGATGCTGGTGGGAGATCCTGCTTTGTCCGGGCAGATGGCCCGGCCGCGGTGCTGGACCGGTCGGATGACTCGAGTTCTCTTCCTTTCGGAAGGGACACTTTTCGCGGTACTCGAAGCCAAAGATGGCGACGACTGTTGCAGGTGTGTTGGATTGATGTCCATGCCCTCTCAGCGATGGTGTCAAGAAAGGAGGAAGCAGTGTGGCGGCAATTATACCGAAGATGATGACCTGTTTGCGACTGGTTGCAGATTCTTCTGCTGCAGGGGTCTTCTCTCAAGATTCAGGGATGATGACACAGGGCTCCGGAGATCTTCTTGTGTTATGGTTGTCTTAGGGTACTCTAGGTGTTTATGGTCCTTTGTGTTTGCGTTTCAGTGTGCTTGTAAGAGTCAACTACTTTGTACTGATTCGTAATTTGAATGAAGAATTTCTCAAAAAAAAAAAAACACGAGAGCGCATCAATCATAGACGAGTGAGGTCTAAAATAAACCCTTACATCTAAATCTCTGAAAATATGTACCCTGACCTTTCAGATCCCGGTCATTTTGAACCTTTTGAAGTTTTTAGGAGAGGATTTGGTGACGTGGCACTAGGAGGCTGGGATTGCTGACTCTCACTGACTTAATGATTGCCACGTGGGCGTGCTCACATGCGAGCCGCCGCCATGCCCATTTGACCACTGCTGGCTATCCGTGTTGCGCTCCGGCGCTACCAGTACGAGCTCCACTGCCTCCTGTCGATGCTCTAGATCGTTGCCCCGTCCGCGAACGATATCTGCACGGACCGCGTCCCGTGCTTCGTCCTGTACATGTTCGTCGCCGACGTCTCATTCTGCCTCGCTTGTGTCGTGTTTCTCGCTGGGAACAGATCAGTAGCAGCTTGTACATGTGTATTTTTACGCGTCTAGCCGGTGTAATCAGAAGCACGCCTGTAGCTTGCTTGCTTGTACGTGCATGTAACCCGCGAACATTGGTCAAGCTCTACACCGAGCCGGTGCATGGCACCAAGCGCCCGAGCCACGGGAACCCCGGCGCGCAGCACACCACGATGGCTAGCAGCGACGTGCTCAGGAATCTTAGGGAGATGCGGGTGTGCTCCGCCATGGGTGGCTTCAGAGTTCCTGCTGCCGTGTAGCCGACTGCCGAAATATTACCACGGTGTGCATGCCTCGCTAGATGCATGGCCCTGGTCTCAGCAAGTCACGCGGCATGGCGGTAGCGCCTGTGGCAAGGGAGCCGCTGAGGCGCTCGGCCCTGGCTTCGATGAGACGCGCAGCCGCCCGAGTGACGAAGAAACCAGCGATACAAGGCAGCGCCGGCGACGCAGTGGCCTGGTCGGCAAGACGCCCGATAACCCAAGTGATGCAGGATCTGGCGAGACGGCGGGCAACTCGACAATGCAGGAAGCTGGCTGTGTCGCCATGGCTAGCACCGAAAACGAGCAGGTCCTGGTACCCCCTCTGGCGATCCTGGCACGACCATGAGTGGTTGCAAGTCACGCAGCACCCGTGGCCGCTCGCACGAGGTGCAGTCCACGGCGATGCTGCTGAGTGCTGACTGAAGGAGTCTGATTCCGTGGGACCCATCTGCAGGTGTGGCTTACTAATCAATCCCGGTCTTTTAGGGTGGTACTTAGGAATCCTCTGTTTGGATACAACCTCAAGGTTCAAAACGACCGGGATCAGCGAAGTCGGGGTATAGATTTCAGGGATTTAGACGTGAGGGTTTGTTTTTACCGAGCTCTACAACCTCAGGGTTTTCACTTATCATAGACCGGCGAAAGCTGGTCGAAAAGTACAATTAGAACGAACAGAGAGAAGAGAACGAAACAAGAGGCAACACGATGGCATCGAATGCAGGTAGGGGTGCAGGACTGGGCGACGAAAAGATCTATGACGAGTATTGTCTAGCCTGAAAAAATAAATTACAGAGGAGAGATATTGCGTTTTGCTGAAAGATATAGTACTGTAGTTGTGAAGAACATGTTTTTTCTTTTAACACAAAATAGCCAGCGAACGTTTTTAGGCAAGTTTTCAAACACACGTGCCAATTTCTTCATAAGCACATGACAAATTCTGCAAACAAAGAAATTTTGCTGTAAAATTTGCCGTGTTCGCTTGAAGGAATTGTTGGGGAATGCAGTATTTCAAAAAATTTCCTACGATCATGCAAGATCTATCTAGGAGATGCATAGCAACGAGAGTATGTCTACGTATCCTTGTAGACCGAAAGCGGAAGCGTTTTAGTAACGCGGTTGATGTAGTCGAACGTCTTTGCAATCCAACCGATCAAGTACCGAACGCACGACGCCTCCGCGATCTGCACACGTTCAGTTCGGTGACGTCCCGCGTACTCTTGATCCAGCTGAGGCCAAGGGTGAGTTTCGTCAGCACGACGGCGTGTTGATGGTAATGATGAAGTTACCGACGTAGGGCTTCGCCTAAGCACTACGACAATATGACCGAGGTGTAAAACTGTGGAGGGGGCATCGCACACGGCTAAAGATCAACTTGTGTGTCTATGGGGTGCCACCCTCCCCATATATAAAGGAGGGGAGGAGGAGGAGGGCCGGCCACAAGGGGCGCGCCCAAGGAGGGATTCCCACTCCTAGTAGGACTAGGTTTTCCCCTTTCCTAGTCCAAGTAGGAGAAGAAGAAAGGAGAAGGAGAGGGAGAAGGAAAGAGGGGGGCGCCGCCCCTCCCTAGTCCAATTCGGACCAGCCCATGGGGGGGGGGGGGGCGGCCTCCCCTTTGGCCCTTCTCTCCTTTCCACTAAGGCCCATGAAGACCCAATACTTCCCCCGGCGAATTCTCGTAACTCTCAGGTACTCCAAAAAATACCCGAACCACTCAGAACTTTTCCGATGTCCGAATATAGCCTTCCAATATATCAATCTTTACGTCTCAACCATTTCGAGACTCCTCGTCATGTCCGTGATCTCATCCGGGACTCCTAACAAAATTCGGTCATCAAATCACATAACTCATAATACAAATCGTCATCGAATGTTAAGCGTGCGGACCCTACGGGTTTGAGAACTATGTAGACATGACCGAGACACATCTCCGGTCAATAACCAATAGCGGAACCTGGATGCTCATATTGGCTCCTATATATTCTGCGAAGATCTTTATCGGTCAAACCGTATAACAACATGCGTTGTTCCCTTTGTCATTGGTATGTTACTGAAGGAAATATGCCCTAGAGGCAATAATAAAGTTATTATTTATTTCCTTATATGATGATAAATGTTTATTATTCATGCTAAAATTGTATTAACCGGAAACATAATACACTAGACCATAGAGGCGCGCTTTGCCGCGCCCGTCCATCTTTAGTAGTTAAAGATGAAAATATTTAAGAAATTTAGGGCTATAATAACATATAATAAATTTTGTATGGTCCAAATTAACATGCATAGATAGAACATTTAGGCATAATTCTCTTTCAAAATTTTGATATCATCATAAGCATGGGAAATCAGATTCATACTGACCAGTGTTATAGCATGCAGGGGCGGAGCTTTGTTGGGGCCAAACCGGACCGTGGCCCGCCCAGGTTTTCCACATTTTTTATACCTATATGCCCACTCAGCCGGTTACAATCCATGAATCGATCGAAGCCTGGCACCACGGCACGAGCACATACAACATGAGCAGCGGCGACAACCAGCCAGGACTAACGCCGCCTTCGTGTGCATCTCACGTAGGCGCTGGTTACTGGATAACAGCTGAGCTGAGCATGACCATTTTATTATGTAGAAATAGAAGATAAAGATATATTTTTTCTTGTAAATTAGTGGGTTGTTCGTATCTACGCGTAATGTTTTTTTGTTAAGTGCATTTTAATGTAAGAAGATCATCCAAACAACGCGTAATAAGGTAGATATTAGTATCTTGCCAGTAACCTGTTTGTTAACCCGTAAAAAAAATCAATGCAAAGAAAAGGTATTGGGTAGGCACTAATGCCTAAAAATTTTGTGCACTTATTTAGCTTGGTTCGCCCAACTTTTTCTTTGAAGCTCCGCCACTGATAGCATGGCTAGTAAAAATATATGAACACCAAAATTGCAACACAATAAAGAACATTGATATCGGTGATATATATCATAATTTATTTTGGTTATCAAACAAATCTTTATGACTTGAACGGCCAACATTGTGAGATATACAAATATTTAGGACATAACTGGTACAACAAATTACCATGAACGTCTACAATGAAATGTGTAGAGAATCATAAAATCTTTTGTTCTCCTTAAAATGGGACGATGCTGGCATGTAGAACAAACATAAATATAAAGTACAAATTGTCGGTTCTTCCTAAAGCAAATAAAAATAGCACAGATGAGGGAGCTGGGAAACAAATGGAGAAAATTCACTGTCGGCTATACCCAAAAAATCCTTAGTTCACCATCGACTGCTCTAGTTTGTTCATAGGAGACAACTTTTTCCTCTATATTGTTTGCCTCTACCTAAAACTTTGTATCTAAGTTCTCGTGACACCGGTAGCCCTACACAAAAAAAGCACCAGTTTTACCTGCAATACATAGCATGAATTAAGAAAATGTTCAATCATAAAGTCTAGTTATTACATATGGCTGGATATGGTTCAGAGAGTCCTAATCATACAAGTTTTCATCCAGTAACGAAACATGAGAAGCGTAGGGTTTGGATGCGTTCTGGTCACTTGTTTTCAACAAATTATACATGATGTAGCTCCAAATCAAGGATAAGACAGGAGGTCTGACCAGCAGTATTCAACGGTCACTAATCAAAGCACTGTGATAACTCTAGGTTGTAGGACAGTGGCAATGTCGCCCTCATCTACCCCTTTCCCGTATCTTGCCAACACTGCATGCCCTGCACGGGAAGGTCAGAAGGCATCCTACAGCAGTTGGCCCGTGCACCGTCACTGGCCGTGAGATTTCTCAACGGCAGGGTTCGGGGACAGGGTGTGGACCAGTGAGATGAAACAAATTATGTTTGTCAGACTGGGTGAATCTTTGGAGAGGGAGAGAGGGAGAGAAATTAGGGAATAAGAGGGGACCTGAATGGCAAAATCAGTGAGAGGTGAAAGCCACAGAACATGGCGAGCAACTGTAGGACAAGCGTGTCGGTAGTGGGATGCGCCGTGCGCGTCGAACGCCCCATCTCGCGGTGCAGGTGAGGTCGTGGTGGTAGGCTAGGGTTACTGCTCTTGGCTGCGTGGAGGCGAAGGAGGCGAGGCGTCCTCTCGTCATCTTGCGCTGGACGGATGCATATGTCGCTAGGCTGGGCTGCTAAGGAAAGAAGCAAGAATGGGCTGTCCAAACAGCATTCCCACCAGACAAGGCCCGGTAAACCACAGGCCACCTAGACCGGTTAGCGGAGCAGCAGCCCGTTTACATGGGGACGAGCAGATTGGCGATGACCCAGCGAGGCTGTGGGATGACCGTGAGAGATCTGAGACGTAGAAGAACACGATCCGACGATACAGAGCACCAAATCGCTGTGGAGGGTCCTAGGTAGCTCAGTTTTACTGTTTAGTAATGTGTGAATACATAGACAAAACATAGTGTCACTAGTATGCCTCTACTTGACTAGCTCGTTTATCAAAGATGGTTATGTTTCCTAGCCATGGACAGAAGAGTTGTCATTTGATTAACGAGATCACATCATTAGGAGAATGATGTGATTGACATGACCCATTCCGTTAGCCTAGCACTTGATCGTTTTGTATATTGCTATTGCTTTCTTCATGACTTATACATGTTCCTGTAACTATGAGATTATGCAACTCCCGTTTACCAGAGGAACACTTTGGGTGCTACCAAACATCACAACGTAACTGGGTGATTATAAAGGAGTACTACAGGTGTCTCCAAAGGTACATGTTGGGTTGGCGTATTTCGAGATTAGGTTTTGTCACTCCGATTGTCGAAGAGGTATCTCTGGGCCCACTCGGTAATGCACATCACTTAAGCCTTGCAAGCATTGTAACTAATGAGTTAGTTGGGGGATGATGTATTACGGAACGAGTAAAGAGACTTGCCGGTAATGAGATTGAACTAGGTATTGAGATACCGACGATCGAATCTCGGGCAAGTAACATACCGATGACAAAGGAAACAACGTATGTTGTTATGCGGTTTGACCGATAAAGATCTTCGTAGAATATGTGGGAGCCAATATGGGCATCCAGGTCCCGCTACTGGTTATTGACCGGAAACGTGTTTCGGTCATGTCTACATAGTTCTCGAACCCGTAGGGTCCGCACGCTTAAGGTTTCAATGACAGTTTTATTATGAGTTTATGAGTTTTGATGTACCGAAGGAGTTTGGAGTCCCGGATGAGATCGGGGACATGACGAGGAGTCTCGAAATGGTCGAGACGTAAAGATCGATATATTGGACGACTATATTCGGAGTTCGGAAAGGTTCCGAGTGATTCGGGTATTTTTCGGAGTACCGGGGAGCTACGGGAATACGGGGAAGAGTATTGGGCCTTAATGGGCCTTAGTGGGAAGGAGCCAGGAGGTGGCGCGCGCCCCTCCCAAGCCCAGTCCGAATTGGACAAAGGGTTTGGGGCGCGGCCCCCCTCTCCCTTCCTTCTCCACTTCCCTTCTTTCCCCCCTTCTCCTAGTTGGACTAGGAAAGAAGGAATCCTACTCCCGATGGGAGTAGGACTCCCCTTGGCGCGCCCCTACTAGGTCGGCCGCCCCCTCCCCCCTTGCTCCTTTATATACGGGGGCAGGGGGCACCTCTAGGCACAACAACAATTGATCCCTTGAATCTCTTAGCCGTGTGCGGTGCCCCCCTCCACCATAATCCACCTCGATAATATCGTAGCGGTGCTTAGGCGAAGCCTTGCGTCGGTAGTACATCAAGATCGTCACCACGTCGTTGTGCTGACGGAACTCTCCCTCGACACTTGGCTGGATCGGAGTTCGAGGGACGTCATCGAGCTGAACGTGTGCTAGAACTCGGAGGTGCCGTAGTTTCGGTGCTTGATTGGTTGGGCCGTGAAGACATACGACTACATCAACCGCATTGTTCTAACGCTTCCGCTTTCGTTTTACGAGAGTACGTGGACACACTCTCCCCTCTCGTTGCTATACATCACCATGATCTTGCGTGTGCGTAGGTATTTTTTTTTAAATTATTACGTTCCCCAACAGTGGTATAAGAGCCTAGGTTTTATGCGTTGAAATTATATGCACGAGTAGAACACAAGTGAGTTGTGGGCGATACAAGTCATACTGCTTACCAGCATGTCATACTTTGGTACGGCGGTATTGTGAGATGAAGCGGCCCGGACCGACATTACGCGTACGCTTACGCGAGACTGGTTTCACCGTTACGAGCACTCGTGCTTAAAGGTGGCTGGCGGGTGTCTGTCTCTCTCACTTTAGCTGAATCGAGTGTGGCTACGCCCGGTCCTTGCGAAGGTTAAAACATCACTAACTTGACGAACTATCGTTGTGGTTTTGATGCGTAGGTAAGAACGGTTCTTGCTAAGCCCGTAGCAGCCACGTAAAATTTGCAACAACAAAGTAGAGGACGTATAACTTGTTTTTGCAGGGCATGTTGTGATGTGATATGGTCAAGACGTGATGCTATATTTTATTGTATGAGATGATCATGTTTTATAACCGAAGTTATCGGCAACTGGCAGGAGCCATATGGTTGTCGCTTTATTGTATGAAATGCAAACGCCCTGTAATTGCTTTACTTTATCACTAAGCGGTAACGATAGTCGTAGAAGCAATAGATGGCGTAACGACAACGATGCTACGATGGAGATCAAGGTGTCGCGCCGGTGACGATGGTGATCACGATGGTGCTTTGAAGATGGAGATCACAAGCACAAGATGATGATGGCCATATCATATCACTTATATTGATTGCATGTGATGTTTATCCTTTATGCATCTTATCTTGCTTTGATTGACGGTAGCATTTTAAGATGATCTCTCACTAATTATCAAGAAGTGTTCTCCCTGAGTATGCACCGTTGTGAAAGTTCTTCATGCTGAGACACCACGTGATGATCGGGTGTGATAGGCTCTACGTTCAAATACAACGGGCGCAAAACAGTTGCACACGCGGAATACTCAGGTTAAACTTGACGAGCCTAGCATATACAGATATGGCCTCGGAACACGGAGACCGGAAGGTCGAGCGTGAATCATATAGTAGATATGATCAACATAGTGATGTTCACCATTGAAACTACTCCATCTCACGTGATGATCGGACATGGTTTAGTTGATTTGGATCACGTGATCACTTAGATGACTAGAGAGATGTCTGTCTAAGTGGGAGTTCTTAAGTAATATGATTAATTGAACTTAAATTTATCATAAACTTAGTCCTGGTAGTATTTTGCAAATTATGTTGTAGATCAATAGCTTGCGTTGTTGCTTTCATATGTTTATTTTGATATGTTCCTAGAGAAAATTGTGTTGAAAGATGTTAGTAGCAATGATGCGGATTGGATCCGTGATCTGAGGTTTATCCTCATTGCTGCACAGAAAAATTATGTTCTTGATGCACCTCTAGGTGACAAACCTATTGCAGGAGCAGATGCAGACGTTATGAACGTTTGGCTAGCTCAAAAGGATGACTACTTGATAGTTTAGTGCACCATGCTTAAACGGCTTAGAATCGGGACTTCAAAGACGTTTTGAACGTCATGGACCATATGAGATGTTCCAGGAGAATTGAAGTTAATATTTCCAGCAAATACCAGAGTTGAGAGATATGAAGTCTCCAACAAGTTCTAAAGCTAAAAGATGGAGGAGAATCGCTCAACTAGTGAGCATGTGCTCAGATTGTCTGGGTACTTCAATCGCTTGAATCAAGTGGGAGTTAATCTTCTAGATAAGATAGTGATTGGCAGAATTCTCTAGTCACCATCACTAAGTTACTAGAACTTCGTGATGAACTATAGTATGCAAGGGATGATGAAAACGATTTCCGAGCTCTTCGTGATGTTGAAATCGATGAAGGTAGAAATCAAAAAAAGAGCATCAAGTGTTGATGATTGACAAGACCACTAGTTTCAAGAAAAGGGCAAAGGGAAAGAAAGGGAAACTTCAAGTAGAATGGCAAACAAGTTGTCACTCCCATGAAGAAGACCAAAGCTGGACCAAAGCCTAAAACTGAGTGCTTACACTGCAAAGGAAATGGTCACTGGAAGCGGAAATGCCCTGAATATTTGGTGGATAAGAAGGATGGCAAAGTGAACAAAGGTATATTTGATATACAGGTTCTTGATATGTGCCTTACTAGTGTTTATAGTAGCCCCTGAGTATTTGATACTTGTTCGGTTGCTAAGATTAGTAACTCGAAACAGGAGTTACAGAATAAACAGAGACTAGTTGAAGGGGAAGTGACGATGAGTGTTGAAAGTAGTTCCAAGATTGATATGATCATCATCACACACTCCCTAAACTTTCGGGATAAGTGTTAAACCTAAATAAATGTTATTTAGCATTTGCGTTGAGCATGAATATGATTTGATCATGTTTATTGCAATATAGTTATTCATTTAAAGTCAGAGAATAATTGTTGTTCTGTTTACATGAATAAAACCTTCAATGGTCATACACCCAATGAAAATAGTTTATTGGATCTCGATCATAGTGATACACATATTCATAATATTGATGCCAAAAGATGCAAAGTTAATAATGATAGTGCAACTTATTTGTGGCACTGCCGTTTGGGTCATATCGGTGTAAAGCGCATGAAGAAACTCCATAAAGATGGATTTTCGGAATCACTTGGTTATGAATCATTTGATGCTTGCGAACCGTGCCTTTTGGGCAAGATGACTAAAACTCCATTCTTCGAAACAATGGAACGAGCTACTGACTTGTTGGAAATAATACATACTGATGTATGCAGACCAATGAGTATGAAGGCTCGTGGCAAGTATCGTTATTTTCTGACCTTCACAAGATGATTTGAGCAGATATGGGTATATCTACTTGATGAAACATAAGTCTGAAATAGTTGAAAGGTTCAAAGAATTTCAGAGTGAAGTAGAAAAATCATCGTAACAAGAAAATAAAGTTTCTGCGATCTGATCGCGGAGACGAATATTTGAGTTACGAGTTTGGTCTTCAATTAAAACAATGTGGAATAGTTTCACAGCTCACGCCACCTGGAAAACCACAAACGTTATGGTGTGTTCGAACGTCATAACCGCACTTTATTGGATATGGTGCGATCTATGATGTCACTTATTGATTTACCATTGTCGTTTTGGGGTTATGCATTAGAGACAGCTGCATTCACGTTAAAAGGGCACCATCTAAATCCGTTGTGAGGACACCATATGAACTGTGGTTTAGCAAGAAACCCAAGTTGTCGTTTCTTAAAGTTTGGGGCTGCGATGCTTATGTGAAAAAGTTTCATCCTGATAAGCTCAAACCCAAATTGGAGAAATGCGTCTTCATAGAATACCCAAAGGAAACTATTGGGTGCACCTTCTATCACAGATCCGAAGGCAACTTATTCGTTGCTAAGATGGATCCTTTCTAGAGAAGAAGTTTATCTCGAAAGAAGTGAGTGGGAGGAAAGTAGAACTTGATGAGGTAATTATACCTTCTCCCTTATTGGAAAGTAGTTCATCACAGAAATCAGTTCCAGTGATTCCTACACCAATTAGTGAGGAAGTTAATGATGATGATCATGAAACTTCAGATCAAGTTGTTACCAAACCTCGTAGGTCTTCCAGAGTAAGATCCGCACCAGAGTGGTACGGTAATCCTGTTCTGAAAGTCATGTTACTAGACCATGATAAACCTACGAACTATGAGGAAGCGATGATGAGCCTAGATTCCTCAAAATGGCTGGAGGCCATGAAATCTGAGATAGGATCCATGTATGAGAACAAAGTGTGGACTTTGGTGGAGTTGCCCGATGATCGGCAAGCCATATTGTATAAATGGATCTTCAAGAGGAAGACAAATGCTGATAGTAGTGTTACTATCTACAAAGCCCGACTTGTCACAAAAGAGTTTTCGACAAGTTTTCGACAAGGTGTTGACTACAATGAGATTTTCTCAACTGTAGCGATGCTTAAGTCTATCCGAATCATGTTAGCAATTGCCACATTTTATGAAATCTGGCAAATGGATGTCAAAACTGCATTCCTTAATGGTTTTCTTAATGAAGAGTTGTATATGATGCAACCAGAAGGTTTTGTCAATCCTAAAGGTGCTAACAAAATGTGCAAGCTCTAGCGATCCATTTATGGACTAGTGCAAGCATCTCAGAGTTGGAATATACGCTTTGATAAGTTGATCAAAGCATATAGTATTATACAGACTTGCGGTGAAGCCTGTATTTACAAGAAAGTGAGTGGGAGCTCTGTAGCATTTCTGATACTATATGTAGATGACATATTGTTGATCAGAAATGATATAGATTTTCTAGATAGCATAAAGGGATACTTGAATAAAAGTTTTTCAATGAAAGACCTCGGTGAAGCTGCTTACACATTGAGCATCAAGATCTATATAGATAGATCAAGACGCTTGATAAGATTTTTTTCAATGAGTACATACCTTGATAAGTTTTGAAATAGTTCAAAATAGAACAGTCAAAGAAGGAGTTCTTGCCTGTGATGCAAATGTGTGAAGTTGAGTAAGACCCAAGACCCGACCATGGCAGAAAATAGAAAGAGAATGAAAAGTCATTCCCTATGCCTCAGTCATAGGTTCTATAAAGTATGCTATGCTGTAAACCAGACCTATTGTATACCTTGCTCTGAGTTTGACAAAGGAAATACAATTTTGATCTAAGAGTAGATCACTGGACAACGGTCAAGAATATCCTTAGTGAGGACTAAGGAGATGTTTCTCGATTATGGAGGTGATAAAAGAGCCCGTCGTAAAAAGTTACAACGATGCAAGCTTTTACACCAATCCAGATGACTCTAAGTCTCAATCTGGATACATATTGAAAGTGGGAGCAATTAGCTAGAGTAGCTCCATGCAGAGCATTGTGGACATAGAATATTTGGGAAATACATACGGCTCTGAATATGACAGACCCGTTGACTAAACTTCTCTCACAAGCAAAACATGATCATACCTTAGTACTCTTTGGGTGTTAATCACATAGCGATGTGAACAAACCCTTTGGGTGTTGATCACATGATAATGTGAACTATGGGTATTAATCACATACAGATGTGAATATTGGTGTTAAATCACATGGCGATGTGAACTAGATTATTGACTCTAGTGCAAGTGGGAGACTGAAGGAAATATGTCCTAGAGGCAATAATAAAGTTATTATTTATTTCCTTATATCATGATAAATGTTTGTTATTCATGCTAGAATTGTATTAACCGGAAACATAATACATGTGTGAATACATAGACAAAACATAGTGTCACTAGTATGCCTCTACTTGACTAGCTCGTTTATCAAAGATGGTTATGTTTCCTAGCCATGGACAAAAGAGTTGTCATTTGATTAATGGGATCACATCATTAGGAGAATGATGTGATTGACATGACCCATTCCGTTAGCCTAGCACTTGATCGTTTAGTATATTGCTATTGCTTTCTTCCTGACTTATACATGTTCCTGTAACTATGAGATTATGCAACTCCCGTTTACCGGAGGAACACTTTGGGTGCTACCAAACGTCACAACGTAACTGGGTCATTATAAAGGAGTACTACAGGTGTCTCCAAAGGTACATGTTGGGTTGGCGTATTTCGAGATTAGGTTTTGTCACTCCGATTGTCGGAGAGGTATCTCTGGGCCCACTCGGTAATGCACATCACTTAAGCCTTGCAAGCATTGTAACTAATGAGTTAGTTGTGGGATGATGTATTACGGAACGAGTAAAGAGACTTGCCGGTAACGAGATTGAACTAGGTATTGAGAAACCGACGATCGAATCTCGGGCAAGTAACATACCGATGACAAAGGGAACAACGTATGTTGTTATGCGGTTTGACCGATAAAGATCTTCGTAGAATATGTGGGAGCCAATATGGGCATCCAGGTCCCGCTATTGGTTATTGACCGGAAACGTGTTTCGGTCATGTCTACATAGTTCTCGAACCCGTAGGGTCCGCACGCTTAAGGTTTCGATGACAGTTTTATTATGAGTTTATGAGTTTTGATGTACCGAAGGAGTTCGGAGTCCCAGATGAGATCGGAGACATGACGAGGAGTCTCGAAATGGTCGAGACGTAAAGATCGATATATTGGACGACTATACTCGGAGTTCAGAAAGGTTCTGAGTGATTCGGGTATTTTTTGGAGTACCGGGGAGTTACGGGAATACGGGGAAGAGTATTGGGCCTTAATGGGCCTTAGTGGGAAGGAGCCAGGAGGTGGCGCGCGCCCCTCCCAAGCCCAGTCCGAATTGGGCAAAGGGTTTGGGGCGCGGCCCCCCTCTCCCTTCCTTCTCCACTTCCCTTCTTTCCCCCCTTCTCCTAGTTGGACTAGAAAAGAAGGAATCCTACTCCCGGTGGGAGTAGGACTCTCCTTGGCGCGCCCCTACTAGGCCGGCCGCCCCCTCCCCCCTTGCTCCTTTATATACGGGGGCAGGGGGGCACCTCTAGGCACAACAAAAATTGATCCCTTGGATCTCTTAGCCGTGTGCGGTGCCCCCCTCCACCATAATCCACCTCGATAATATTGTAGCGGTGCTTAGGCGAAGCCTTGCGTCGGTAGTACATCAAGATCGTCACCATGCCGTCATGCTGACGGAACTCTCCCTCGACACTCGGCTGGATCGGAGTTCGAGGGATGTCATCGAGCTGAACGTGTGCTAGAACTCGGAGGTGCCGTAGTTTCGGTGCTTGATCGGTCGGCCGTGAAGACGTACGACTACATCAACCGCGTTGTTCTACCGCTTCCGCTTTCGGTCTACGAGGATACGTGGACACACTGTCCCCTCTCGTTGCTATGCATCACCATGATCTTGCGTGTGCGTAGGAATTTTTTTTGAAATTACTACGTTCCCCAACAGTGGTATCAGAGCCTAGGTTTTATGCGTTGATGTTATATGCACGAGTAGAACACAAGTGAGTTGTGGGCGATACAAGTCATACTGCTTACCAGCATGTCATACTTTGGTACGGCGGTATTGTGAGATGAAGCGGCCCGGACCGACATTACGCGTACGCTTACGCGAGACTGGTTTCACCGTTACGAGCACTCGTGCTTAAAGGTGGCTGGCGGGTGTCTGTCTCTCTCACTTTAGCTGAATCGAGTGTGGCTACGCCCGGTCCTTGCGAAGGTTAAAACAGCACTAACTTGACGAACTATCGTTGTGGTTTTTGATGCGTAGGTAAGAACGGTTCTTGCTAAGCCCGTAGCAGCCACGTAAAATTTGCAACAACAAAGTAGAGGACGTCTAACTTGTTTTTGCAGGGCATGTTGTGATGTGATATGGTCAAGACGTGATGCTATATTTTATTGTATGAGATGATCATGTTTTGTAACCGAAGTTATCGGCAACTGGCAGGAGCCATATGGTTGTCGCTTTATTGTATGAAATGCAAACGCTCTGTAATTGCTTTACTTTATCACTAAGCGGTAGCGATAGTCGTAGAAGCAATTGATGGCGTAACGACAATGATGCTATGATGGAGATCAAGGTGTCGCGCCGGTGACGATGGTGATCACGATGGTGCTTTGAAGATGGAGATCACAAGCACAAGATGATGATGGCCATATCATATCACTTATATTGATTGCATGTGATGTTTATCCTTTATGCATCTTATCTTGCTTTGATTGACGGTAGCATTTTAAGATGATCTCTCACTAATTATCAAGAAGTGTTCTCCGTGAGTATGCACCGTTGCGAAAGTTCTTCGTGCTGAGACACCACGTGATGATCGGGTGTGATAGGCTCTACGTTCAAATACAATGGGCGCAAAACAGTTGCACACGCGGAATACTCAGGTTAAACTTGACGAGCCTAGCATATACAGATATGGCCTCGGAACACGGAGACCGAAAGGTCGAGCGTGAATCATATAGTAGATATGATCAACATAGTGATGTTCACCATTGAAACTACTCCATCTCACGTGATGATCGGACATGGTTTAGTTGATTTGGATCACATGATCATTTAGATGACTAGAGAGATGTCTGTCTAAGTGGGAGTTCTTAAGTAATATGATTAATTGAACTTAAATTTATCATGAACTTAGTCTTGGTAGTATTTTGCAAATTATGTTGTAGATCAATAGCTTGCATTGTTGCTTTCATATGTTTATTTTGATATGTTCCTAGAGAAAATTGTGTTGAAAGATGTTAGTAGCAATGATGCGGATTGGATCCGTGATCTGAGGTTTATCCTCATTGCTGCACAGAAAAATTATGTCCTTGATGCACCGCTAGGTGACAAACCTATTGCAGGAGCAGATGCAGACGTTATGAATGTTTGGCTAGCTCAAAAGGATGACTACTTGATAGTTTAGTGCACCATGCTTAAATGGCTTAGAATCCGGACTTCAAAGACGTTTTGAACGTCATGGACCATATGAGATGTTCCAGGAGAGTTGAAGTTAATATTTCCAGCAAATACCCGAGTTGAGAGATATGAAGTGTCCAACAAGTTCTAAAGCTAAAAGATGGAGGAGAATCGCTCAACTAGTGAGCATGTGCTCAGATTGTCTGGGTACTTCAATCGCTTGAATCAAGTGGGAGTTAATCTTCCAGATAAGATAGTGATTGACAGAATTCTCTAGTCACCATCACTAAGTTACTAGAACTTCGTGATGAACTATAGTATGCAAGGGATGACGAAAACGATTCCCGAGCTCTTCGTGATGTTGAAATTGACGAAGGTAGAAATCAAAAAAAGAGCATCAAGTGTTGATGATTGACAAGACCACTAGTTTCAAGAAAAGGGCAAAGGGAAAGAAAGGGAAACTTCAAGTAGAATGGCAAACAAGTTGTCACTCCCATGAGGAAGACCAAAGCTGGACCAAAGCCTAAAACTAAGTGCTTACACTTCAAAGGAAATGGTCACTGGAAGCGGAAATGCCCTGAATATTTGGTGGATAAGAAGGATGGCAAAGTGAACAAAGGTATATTTGATATACATGTTCTTGATATGTGCCTTACTAGTGTTTATAGTAGCCCCTGAGTATTTGATACTTGTTCGGTTGCTAAGATTAGTAACTCGAAACAGGAGTTACAGAATAAACAGAGACTAGTTGAAGGGGAAGTGACGATGAGTGTTGAAAGTAGTTCCAAGATTGATATGATCATCATCACACACTCCCTAAACTTTCGGGATAAGTGTTAAACCTAAATAAATGTTATTTAGCGTTTGCGTTGAGCATGAATATGATTTGATCATGTTTATTGCAATACCGTTATTCATTTAAAGTCAGAGAATAATTGTTGTTCTGTTTACATGAATAAAACCTTCAATGGTCATACACCCAATGAAAATAGTTTATTGGATCTCGATCGTAGTGATACACATATTCATAATATTGATGCCAAAAGATGCAAAGTTAATAATGATAGTGCAACTTATTTGTGGCACTGCCGTTTGGGTCATATCGGTGCAAAGCGCATGAAGAAACTCCATAAAGATGGATTTTCGGAATCACTTGGTTATGAATCATTTGATGCTTGCGAACCGTGCCTTTTGGGCAAGATGACTAAAACTCCGTTCTTCGGAACAATGGAACGAGCTACTGACTTGTTGGAAATAATACATACTGATGTATGCAGACCAATGAGTATGAAGGCTCGTGGCAAGTATCGTTATTTTCTGACCTTCACAAGATGATTTGAGCAGATATGGGTATATCTACTTGATGAAACATAAGTCTGAAATAGTTGAAAGGTTCAAAGAATTTCAGAGTGAAGTAGAAAAATCATCGTAACAAGAAAATAAAGTTTCTGTGATCTGATCGCGGAGACGAATATTTGAGTTACGAGTTTGGTCTTCAATTAAAACAATGTGGAATAGTTTCACAGCTCACGCCACCTGGAACACCACAACGTTATGGTGTGTCCGAACGTCATAACCGCACTTTATTGGATATGGTGCGATCTATGATGTCACTTATTGATTTACCATTGTTGTTTTGGGGTTATGCATAAGAGACAGCTGCATTCACGTTAAAAGGGCACCATCTAAATCCGTTGTGACGACACCATATGAACTGTGGTTTAGCAAGAAACCCAAGTTGTCATTTCTTAAAGTTTGGGGCTGCGATGCTTATGTGAAAAAGTTTCATCCTGATGAGCTCAAACCCAAATCGGAGAAATGCGTCTTCATAGAATACCCAAAGGAAACTATTGGGTACACCTTCTATCACAGATCCGAAGGCAACTTATTCGTTGCTAAGATGGATCCTTTGTAGAGAAGAAGTTTCTCTCGAAAGAAGTGAGTGGGAGGAAAGTAGAACTTGATGAGGTAATTGTACCTTCTCCCTTATTGGAAAGTAGTTCATCACAGAAATCAGTTCCAGTGATTCCTACACGAATTAGTGAGGAAGTTAATGATGATGATCATGAAACTTCAGATCAAGTTGCTACCAAACCTCGTAGGTCTTCCAGAGTAAGATCCACACGAGAGTGGTACGGTAATCCTGTTCTGAAAGTCATGTTACTAGACCATGATAAACCTACGAACTATGAGGAAGCGATGATGAGCCCAGATTCCTCAAAATGGCTGGAGGCCATGAAATCTGAGATAGGATCCATGTATGAGAACAAAGTGTGGACTTTGGTGGAGTTGCCCGATGATCGGCAAGCCATATTGTATAAATGGATCTTCAAGAGGAAGACAGATGCTGATAGTAGTGTTACTATCTACAAAGCTCGACTTGTCACAAAAGAGTTTTCGACAAGTTTTCGACAAGGTGTTGACTACAATGAGATTTTCTCAACTGTAGCGATGCTTAAGTCTGTCCGAATCATGTTAGCAATTGCCACATTTTATGAAATCTGGCAAATGGATGTCAAAACTGCATTCCTTAATGGTTTTCTTAATGAAGAGTTGTATATGATGCAACCAGAAGGTTTTGTCAATCCTAAAGGTGCTAACAAAATGTGCAAGCTCTAGCGATCCATTTATGGACTGGTGCAAGCATCTCAGAGTTGGAATATACACTTTGATAAGTTGATCAAAGCATATAGTATTATACAGACTTGCGGTGAAGCCTTTATTTACAAGAAAGTGAGTGGGAGCTCTGTAGCATTTCTGATACTATATGTAGATGACATATTGTTGATCAGAAATGATATAGATTTTCTGGATAGCATAAAGGGATACTTGAATAAAAGTTTTTCAATGAAAGACCTCGGTGAAGCTGCTTACACATTGAGCATCAAGATCTATATAGATAGATCAAGACGCTTGATAAGATTTTTTTCAATGAGTACATACCTTGATAAGTTTTGAAATAGTTCAAAATAGAACAGTCAAAGAAGGAGTTCTTGCCTGTGATGCAAAGGTGTGAAGTTGAGTAAGACCCAAGACCCGACCATGGCAGAAAATAGAAAAGAATGAAAATTCATTCCCTATGCCTCAGTCAGGTTCTATAAAGTATGCTATGCTGTAAACCAGACCTATTGTATACCTTGCTCTGAGTTTGACAAAGGAAATACAATTTTGATCTATGAGTAGATCACTGGACAACGGTCAAGAATATCCTTAGTGAGGACTAAGGAGATGTTTCTCGATTATGGAGGTGATAAAAGAGCCCGTCGTAAAAAGTTACAATGATGCAAGCTTTTACACCAATCCAGATGACTCTAAGTCTCAATCTGGATACATATTGAAAGTGGGAGCAATTAGCTAGAGTAGCTCCATGCAGAGCATTGTGGACATAGAATATTTGGGAAATACATACGACTCTGAATATGACAGACCCGTTGACTAAACTTCTCTCACAAGCAAAACATGATCATACCTTAGTACTCTTTGGGTGTTAATCACATAGCGATGTGAACAAACCCTTTGGGTGTTGATCACATGATGATGTGAACTATGGGTATTAATCACATAAGATGTAAATATTGGTGTTAAATCACATGGCGATGTGAACTAGATTATTGACTCTAGTGCAAGTGGGAGACTGAAGGAAATATGCCCTAGAGGCAATAATAAAGTTATTATTTATTTCCTTATATCATGATAAATGTTTATTATTCATGCTAGAATTGTATTAACCGGAAACGTAATACATGTGTGAATACATAGACAAAACATAGTGTCACTAGTATGCCTCTACTTGACTAGCTCATTTATCAAAGATGGTTATGTTTCCTAGCCATGGACAAAAGAGTTGTCATTTGATTAACGGGATCACATCATTAGGAGAATGATGTGATTGACATGACCCATTCCGTTAGCCTAGCACTTGATCGTTTAGTATATTGCTATTGCTTTCTTCATGACTTATACATGTTCCTGTAACTATGAGATTATGCAACTCCCGTTTACCGGAGGAATACTTTGGGTGCTACCAAACATCACAACGTAACTGGGTGATTATAAAGGAGTACTATAGGTGTCCCCAAAGGTACATGTTGGGTTGGCGTATTTCAAGATTAGGTTTTGTCACTCCGATTGTCGGAGAGGTATCTCTGGGCCCACTCGGTAATGCACATCACTTAAGCCTTGCAAGCATTGTAACTAATGAGTTAGTTGCGGGATGATGTATTACGGAATGAGTAAAAAGACTTGCCGGTAACGAGATTGAACTAGGTATTGAGATACCGACGATCGAATCTCGGGCAAGTAACATACCGATGACAAAGGGAACAACGTATGTTGTTATGCGGTTTGACCGATAAAGATCTTCGTAGAATATGTGGGAGCCAATATGGGCATCCAGGTCCCGCTATTGGTTATTGACCGGAAACATGTTTCGGTCATGTCTACATAGTTCTCGAACCCGTAGGGTCCGCACGCTTAAGGTTTCGATGACAGTTTTATTATGAGTTTATGAGTTTTGATGTACCTAAGGAGTTCGGAGTCCCGGATGAGATCGGGGACATGACGAGGAGTCTCGAAATGGTTGAGACGTAAAGATCGATATATTGGACGACTATATTCGGAGTTCGGAAAGGTTCCAAGTGATTCGGGTATTTTTCGGAGTACCGGGGAGTTACGGGAATACGGGGAAGAGCCTTAATGGGCCTTAGTGGGAAGGAGCCAGGAGGTGGCGCGCGCCCCTCCCAAGCCCAGTCCGAATTGGACAAAGGGTTTGGGGCGCGGCCCCCCTCTCCCTTCCTTCTCCACTTCCCTTCTTTCCCCCTTTCTCCTAGTTGGACTAGGAAAGAAGGAATCCTACTCCCGGTGGGAGTAGACTCCCCTTGGCGCGCCCCTACTAGGTCGGCCGCCCCCTCCCCCCTTGCTCCTTTATATACGGGGGCAGGGGGGCACCTCTAGGCACAACAACAATTGATCCCTTGGATCTCTTAGCCGTGTGCGGTGCCCCCTCCACCATAATCCACCTCGATAATATCGTAGCGGTGCTTAGGCGAAGCCCCGCGTCGGTAGTACATCAAGATCGTCACCACGCCGTCGTGCTGACGGAACTCTCCCTCGACACTCGGCTGGATCGGAGTTCGAGGGACGTCATCGAGTTGAACGTGTGCTAGAACTCGGAGGTGCCGTAGTTTCGGTGTTTGATCGTTCGGGCCGTGAAGACGTACGACTACATCAACCGCGTTGTTCTAACGTTTCCGCTTTCAGTCTACGAGGGTACGTGGACACACTCTCCCCTCTCGTTGCTATGCATCACCATGATACTGCGTGTGCGTAGGAATTTTTTTTGAAATTACTACGTTCCCCAACAGTTACTTGCTCGAGATTCGATCGTCGGTATCATCATACCTAATTCAGGCAAATCTCTTTACTCGTGCCGTAATGCATCATCCCACATCTAACTCATTAGTCACATTGCTTGCAAGGCTTATAGTGATGATCCTTACCGAGAGGGCCCAGAGATACATCTCCGATACACAGAGTGACAAATGCTAATCTCAATCTATGTAAACTCAATAAACACAATCGGAGACACCTGTAGAGCATCTTTATATTCACCTAGTTATGTTGTGGCGTTTGATAGCACAATAAGTGTTCCTCCGGTATTCGGGAGTTGCATAATCTCATAGTTAGAGGAACATGTATAAGTCATGAAGAAAGCAATAGCAATAAAACTTAACGATCATTTGTGCTAAGCTAACGGATGGGTCTTGTCCATCACATCATTCTCCTAATGATGTGATCCCGTTCATCAAATGACAACACATGTCTATGGTTAGGGAAATTAACCATCTTTGAATAACGAGCTAGTCAAGTAGAGGCATACTAGGGACAGTCTGTTTTGTCTATGTATTCACACATGTACTAAGTTTCCGGTTAATACAATTCTAGCATGAATAATAAATATTTATCATGATATTAGGAAATATAAATAACAACTTTAATATTGCCTCTAGGTCATATTTCCTTCAGTCTCCAACTTGCACTAGAGTCAATAATCTAGTTCACATCGTCATGTGATTTAACATCAATAGTTCACATCTTTATGTGATTAGTTCACATCTCCATGTGACTAATACCCAAAGGGTTTACTAGAGTCAATAATCTAGTTCACATCGCTATGTGATTAACACCCAAAGAGTAATTATGTTTTGCTTGTGAGAGAAATATTAGTCTACGAGTCTGCAACATTCAGATCCGTATGTATTTTGCATTTTTCTATGTCTACAATACTCTGCACGGACACTAGTGTAGAACCGGGATTTAGCACTGAAAGTGCTAGTTATCAACTAGAGGGGGGTGAATAGGCGATTTTTATGAAAGTCTTCAAAACACAGGGGATTTGAAGACAGACGATAGAAATGAACCTATAGATATGCAGCGGAAGGTAGACTACACTAGACAAGCCATAGTCAAGTAAGTAATGAAGTGAAAGCACGAAGACTATTAGCAACTAGGTAGTATAGATTAGGATGGAAGATAGTATGAAGCCAAACAACAATAGTCGTCACACAGTGAAGTCAAACAGATCAGGCAAGTATGCAAATGACTTCATGAAGACAAACTGTAAATAAGCGAGGGAGGAGATAGAGCCAGTTGCTTAGTGAGGACAAGGATTTGTTGGACAAGTTCTAGTTGCTGTGACAACTGTACGTCTGGTTAGGGAGGCTGAGATTCAACTCAGAAGACCGCATCTTCACCTTATTCCTCTTTAGCTAAGGACACTTAGTCCTCGCCCAATCACTCTGGTAAGTCTTCAAGGTAGACTTCCAAACCTTCACAGACTTCGTTCACCGGCAATCCACAATGACTCTTGGATGCTCAGAACACGATGCCTAACCGGCTAGAGGATTCATAGTCCTCAAGTGTAATAAGTCTTCAGGTCACGCGGACAGAAAGACTTCAGTGATGCCTAACACTCTTTGGCTCTGGATGTTTTGGGCTTTGTCCTCGCAAGGATCTTACTCTCAAATGCTTCGGAGGTGGGTTGCTCTCAAACGACAAAAGCCGTGCACTAACTCTGAGCAGCCACCAATTTATGGTGTAGGGGGTGGGCTGTTTATAGCCAGGAGGCAACCCGACCTGATTTGTCCGAAATGACCCTGGGTCACTAAGGAACTGACACGTGTCCAACGGTCAGATTTCAAACACACGCGGCAGCTTGACTTGGGCTACAAGTAAAGCTGACTTATCCAGCTCTGGATAAAATTTTCTCTCATTGACTTCACTCGAAGACATAGGATTTGGTTGAGCATCACTTCAGTCACTCTGACTTTGTTCACTTGGACCCCACTTAACAGTGCGGTGGTTCCTATGACTCAACAATGAAGAAAAGGAAACTACAAAACAACTATGTCTTCGCACTCCAAAGTCTTCATGCAATGTCTTCTCATGTCATAGTCTTCGTTGTGAATATCTTCACATACCACCATTGGCTTCAATGTCTTCACACATTTTTAGGGGTCATCTCCGGTAGGTAAACCGAATCAATGTGGGACTACTACCTGTGTTATCCTGCATTTCTCACAAACACATTAGTCCCTCAACCAGGTTTGTCGTCAATACTACAAAACTAACTAGGGGTGGCACTAGATGCACTTACAATCTCCCCCTTTTTGGTGATTGATGACAAACTGGTTGAAGTTTTCAACGGGGATAAAGGTATGTGAAATTGTAAGGATTAAGGTATTGTCTTCATAAGTAGCAAAAGGATCCCCCTGAAGATGTGCATATAAGTAGTTTGCTTTTGAATGCAAATGCACATGGCAGGTTTTACTTGTGGAGATCCTCTTCAACATATGAAGACAAATCATCATGCATATAAAGATACTGTCGGCATTCTGGGAACGGGGGTCCCCGGACTTGCCTGCCTGTGGCCTGCGGTGTGGCTCAAGCAGTGGCCCAGTATGGCCCGTCTTCATCGACCCAGGCTCAAGACCCTCGCGAGGGGCCAAGCCTCGCAGGGCGGACGGTGCAAGGCTTCCTCGGGGGCGGCCTCACCAGGCAGGCTCGCGAGGAGGCGGAGAGATCAAGGCGGGGGTACCTCGCGAGGTGCTCGTGACGCAAGCCATGGCGATCGAGACCAGGTTGGCGCCAGGCGGGCGCCAGCCTGCGTAGTGTCCTCGTTTCCTCTTTGGTGCAAAGGGGGCAAGCGCAGGCGCGGAGTACCGAGGCATCAAGCAAAGGTTACCATATCGGTGCAACAAGACCAAGACCAGCAGTGCGGCATGACGAAGGTCACAGTGGAGCCCAAGACGGCGTCACCGCCAGTGCCTTTGGCAGTCGAAGACCAACTTTAGTCAGGATAACTTGTACTAGTTGTTCCCCTTCAAAATGGTCATTGTTGGCTCCCTTCCCGCTCAATATTTGGGAAGAGGACCAGGGCCTCTATATATAGACATAGCCACCACAGTAGGGGGAGAGAGATCTCATCCCATCGGGACCTCATCGAATCCACCCAAGTAGAACACCGCACCAGCTCAAGAACACCTCTCGCGAGGCTGTTCTTCCTCTGTACCGTTGATCGTCAGCCCCAGAGGCAATCCACCACACCACAAACTAGAGTAGGGTATTACACCACAACGGTGGCCCGAACTAGTATAAACCTTGTGTCCCTCGTGTTGTTCATCGTGCAGCTTAGATTCACAGCAAAGTGTTGGGACGCGGATCGGTAGGAAGTAGATCTTCGTGCGCACCCCAGAGTTCGAACCTTAAGGGTTTTGCCGGAACCCGATATTTGACATTTGGCGCGCCAGGTAGGGGTGCGCCGGAATCTTTCTTCCATTGTCCCGCATTCCGTCATTCGTCGCATCCATGGGAGACGCTCGCCAAGCTCACACCGAGCGTCGGGCTTCCCTTGCCGCCCGCGTCGCCCAGACGGCTCCCGTCGGTGGGCCTCCTCGTCGTTCTCCGTTGCCTGCTGCCAACACCGCCACCGGCCCGGCAGGGAACGAGCAACAAGCGTTGTCGCTGCATCCCTAGATGCAGCGGGAAGGCCACACTGCCACTCCGTCGCTAACCCCAGCTGGTTCGTTGTCTCACGCCCATCGTGCTCCCACGGCCGCGCAGGCCGCGCTTGTCGGTGTTCTGGGAATGGGGGTCCCTAGACTTGCCTGCCTGCGGCCTGTGGCGTGGCGCAAGTGGTGCCCAGTATGGCCCATCTTCGTCAACTCAAACTCAAGACCTTTGCAAGGGGCCAAGCCTCGCGGGGCGGACGACGCAAGGCTTCCTCAGGAGCGGCCTCACCAGGCAGGCTCACGAGGAGGCGGAGAGATCAAGGAACGGGTACCTTGCGAGGTGCTCGTGACACAAGCCATGATGATCGAGACCAGGCGGACGCCAGGCGGGCGCCGGCTTGCGCAGTGTCCTTGTTTCCTCTTTGGTGCAAAGGGGGCAAGCACAGGCGTGGAGTACCGAGGCATCAGGAAAAGGTTACCATTTCAGTGCAACGAGACCGAGACTAGCAGAGCGGCAGGACGGAGGTCACGGTGGAGCCCAAGACGGCGTCATTGCCAGTGCCTTTGGCAGCCGAAGACCAACTTTAGTCAGGATAACTTGTACTAGATGTTCCCCTTCAAAATGGCCGTTGTTGGCGCCCTTCCCGCTCAATATTTGGGAAGAGGACCAAGGCCTCTATATATAGAGCTAGCCACCACAGTAGAGGGCATCGAGTTCTCATCTCATCTAGAGGCGGGAAGATCCATCCCAAGTAGAATACCGCACCAGCTCAAGAACACCTCTCGCAAGGCTGTTCCTCCCTTGTACTGTTCATCATCAGCCACTGAGGCAATCCACCACACCACACACTGGAGTAGGGTATTACATCGCAACGGTGGCCCGAACCAGTATAAATCTTGTGTCCCTCGTGTTGTTCATCGTTTAGCTTAGATTCTCAACGAGGCGTTCGGACGTGGATCGGTAGGGGGAAGATCTTCGCGCGCACACCAGAGTTCGAACCTTAAGGGTTTTGCCGGAACCCCATATCTGACATTTGGCGCGCCAGGTAGGGGTGTGCCGGAATCTTTCTTCCGCCGTCCCGCGTTCCACCGCTTCATCGTCTCCATGTACGGAGACCCGACGGCCAATGCCGACCACTGGGCGACGTGGCCCGCCTACGCCGCGCCACTTGCCCAAGATGACGTCAACCCCGCGCTCCGCAGAACGCTGCGGGGCGCGGGCGACGCGGCCAAGCACTGCCTGCCCTCACCCCGCGGCAGGTGCGATCAACAGCAAGGGCCTCAAACCACGCCGCGGCCACAACACCGCACACCCGACGGGAGCATGCGAACATGAAGGCCGCGCTCACGGTGGCTCGAGAACTGCTGCTGTGCAGACTGCAAGAAAGCGGTCGCGATGTGCTGCTGGAGCGCGTCACTGAGCTCCTGGATGCCGCTGCTTCAGGGGCACCTCCGTTCTGCGTCCAGCTTCCACCCCAGGCCTCGAGCGGATCACACGGCGGGCCCATCCGTGCCCACGCGCCCCCGGGCGCACCTCAAGGCTTCATCAACACCAGCTTGGCCGTCAGCACCGGGCGACAAGCTGCACCGGCACCGCCCCTGGTAAGCGAGGGCATGCGCATCGCTGCCCACGGCCCGAGCGGGCCGCCGCCCTACCACCCCCAAGATGGTGCTTCGAGCCGAACTGCATGGCGCGTGGGGCACTACGGAGAGACCTTTGGGGAGGCGACCCCGGAGGCTTATGCGCCCCACATGGTGGATCGGGAGTACGCACTGGAAGAAGACCACGACTTGTTCCTCGGGCCTGGATGGGAGGAAGAGATGCCAGAAGCCGAGTCCTTTCAGGAACCTCAAGGAAGCCTCGACAACCGCACCGGCAGCAGCAGCTATCGGGTACCGCTAATTCCTCAGGAGCAAGCTTATGCTAACCATGGGCCGCATGAAGTCCAGGTCGCCGCAGCGGACGGCTGCCCCCGTGCTACAGCCTCCCTCCCCTCAGGAGGAGGGCACTGGGGGCTGCAGGAGAGGGGCTGGGAGCCAGGCTCCTCCCCACAGTGTGCAGAGCAAGGTGTTCCTCGGAGGTAGGCCCTCTGCCGGGGAGGTCCCGCAAGGCCTGCCCCCGGCAGAGGACCTGTGGTCGTCGAGGGAACCGCTGGCATCCCCTTTTCCCCATTGGCGTCATCCTGGTTTCCGGTCGCCGTCGATGGTGGTCAAGGGTGGCGCAAGGCGGGGCCCTCATCTGGCGATATGAAGCAAGGCCGGTACCCGTGAAGAAGGCCCAGTGCCTGTGAAGCTCGCCGCCCGTGACACTCTCACGTAATAATGAGTTGGGGTTGTATACGCACCGGAGTCTCCGGAGAGCCGCCCTCGGGCCTCGGGGGCTCCCTCCCACTCCCAGTGGCAGCACTTAGCTCCGCGCTGGTGAGAAGACATCGAAGACTAGACTAGGTGCCTGACGCGGTCTTTTGCTTTTGCTTCCTTTGTGTGGTCAAGCCTTCTCGTTTCGGATCTAAGTTGAAGTTGAATTTGTGTTTGCGTATGCGGGGAGGGGTGCCTTGTCTTGTTCGCGTGCTTTCTCGTGTTCTGGTTTCTACTCAAGTTGGAATTCGCACTAGCTGCCTCCCTCTCGCGAGCCCCTCGCAAGCAGGGCCGGGCCCAGCACACGCGCCTGCCGTCCCGCGACCGGTGCTCACTCTCGCCAGGCTCTCGCCGCATGGTCAACGGGTCTCCCGAGGGACCCTCGGGAAGTCGCCGCAAGCCTACTCGAAGCTCGCCAAGATAAAGGTAAAATCACAGGGACCAACTCATCGCAGAAACCATGACATCATACAAGCGCCCACTCGGTGTCGTCCTTAATGACGCGTGGACAACAATCCTTTTTACATGAGGGGCTTCCCCTCCCAAAATGCTCTTACAACAATCAGGGCCACGCCCGAGCTTTTTCTGCGCAGGGTAAACATCAGGAGGGCGTAGGATCAATCGGACATGTCGCTCACCGCATCCTCCTAGTCGCCTCCAGAGGCGTTGCTGGCGCCACCGTCGCTGCCGCTGGCCTCACCCTCGCCGTCATTGGCACCATCTCCATCGCCGTTCACCACGTTGCCTTCATCAGCAGTGACAACCACCCCGTCATCGGCAGAGGTGAAGGCTCGAACAAGCGCATCCACGTTGTTCTCCACCCATCGCGCTAGGTTGCCTCGGATGGCCTCGGGCACCGGGCCGATGGCGGCATCAAAGTCAAAGAGGGGGTCGATGTTCTGAAGATGACTGAAGGCACGGGAGAATGCCCATGCGAGCAGGCCGCGGCCCCGTTCCTCGACAAGCTGGTGAGCCCTCTCAGAGCGATTCTCCAGATGCGTCACCACATCAGTGAAGAACTAGAGATTGTCGGCGTAGTTGGTCACGTGAGGCTCCTCAGCGGCTGCTTCGCAGATGTTGCCCAAGGTCATGTTGGCCCTTTCCCTGAGTGTTCGGAGCATGGGGCTATGCATGTGCTCCAGCGTCTACCGCTGGCGAATCTCATCCTCGTTCCGCCACGCAACGGCCTCAGCATCATCGACCCGCCGTTGGAGAAGATGCAACTCGGTGTGGGAGGAGGCCAGTGCAGCCTGCGTCGTGCCTAAGGCGGCTACGGTGGCCTCAGCAGGCTGCGTTGCTTCCGTCAGCTTGGTCCTGAGAGCAGCAGTCCTGCCCGCAGCCTCGTCCTTGATCAGCTCTAGCCTCTCTTCATACTCGCGCTCAATACCCGAGCGGGCTTCCGCCACGCGGCGGTCGATCTCTTCTTGGACCCGGACCTCCCGCGCGCCGACACCGTCCTCCGCCTGGGTAACCTAGTGCTCCCTCGTCTCCAACCACTCAAGATCAAGGTTGCGTTTGGCAACCTCTAGTGTCAGCGCTTCCTCACGCCTCTGGAGTTCCTCCTCTTCGGCGGGCGCGCCTTTCAGCGATGCAAGGGCAGCTCGGTGCAGCTCCACTTGCTGCTCCAGGGAATTGCACCAGTCTTGCAGCACCCATGCGCGCTCCTCCGTGGCTTCGCGTTGCCGGTCTGCCTCCTGGGCCTCCTCGATGGCTCGGGAGCAGGCCTCCCGCGAGGCCATCAGAGATGCTTCGGCCTTGTCATTGTCGAGATCACGTTGGTGGTGCGCGAGACCAACAGCCGCCTTCAGCTTGTGTTGTTCCTCGATCAGCCGCAGGCCTTCAGCTTCAAGACGCGCGTCCTCGCCCGCAAGCTCTGCGCCAAGCTGGCTCGCCGCGTCTGTCGCCTTCTAGAGAAACTCTCGGCGAATGGCGCTGCGCTCCCGTGCATGCTTGAGCACGCCGTCAACGTCATCCTCCGCCATCAGCGTCAGCGGAGGACCCTGAAGTGGCTCGCCCCCTCTTGGCAGGGGGTAGTGGGCTGGCGCCCCCACGATCGCCGGACGGGCCCCGCAAGGGACCCAGCCTGGTGTCGATCCATCCCCTGAGGAGGAGCCGAAGATCGACTTCAACCACTCGCCGCCTATGGTCAGTGGAGGAGCCCGGGGCAAGCTGATTGTGCCCAGGGAGAGCTCGCGAAGGAAGATCGGCGTGCACACGGGCTCAAGGCACACCGCGGGTCGGCCTACCTCTCCAGCCGAACTCGCGTCAGGGGTGGCGCACAGGCTCGGTACGATCAAGGTCGACGGTGAAGAAGAAGCCTGAGGAGGCGGCTCCTTGGCCGGCTCCGCAGGCTCGACAGGAGGGATCCTGAAAGGCCACAGTCAGCGAAGGGGATGGCAAGCAAGAAGCTACAAGAAGGAGGAACTTACTCGTCCATGGCGAAGTACTTCCTGTGCTTCAAAGGGCGGCAGGGGCGGTCATTGCCACCCGAAGCCTCCTTCCTCTTGCGGAGGGCGTCGAGGTCGATACGGAACTGGCCCAAGCTCTCGACGTGAGGGCCGGCGCGTGGCATGGACGAAGAAGCATCATGATGACTTGCATCAAGGGCGCTAGGATGAGAGGAGCGATCAGGTGCCACCTCTTGGTGGCCTGTCGAGGCCTCGGGAGCTTCAGCCTCGGGAGCCGCAGGTCGTGTCCCCTTATCAGCCACCACCTCGGGATGGGTTCCCTAAGCTCCGGAGGATGACGCCACAAGAGCCCCGCACGACATCGGCACCTCGACATCAGACCCCTTAGATCCCGGCGATGCTTGCCTCCCTGCACCAACTCCAGAGGCAGGATTGGCGTGGGCGACGGGGGGACGAGCCATGGCAACTAGATTCTCACGGGGCCCCATGAGGCCAGCTCGGCGCAGCCCCCATTAGTCGAAGCGAGGCATCTACCTCACGAACTCGTCCCTGCCTGAGCAGAGATACAAGAGGGCGTCCCCATGCCGGACGCTGCCTAGAGAGGGGTCGCCAGTCAAGACTCTCAGCACCTTCCTCAGCATTTCAGGTGCAAGATCCCCTTCCTAGAGCCTCATGCGGTCTTGATGCCCAGTAAAAGTCCACATCGGACGGGAGTGGCGCTAGAGAGGAGCGATGCGGCACTGGAGGAACTCCTTCACCACCTGGGGTGCCGTCACGCCAAGCGTCCACAACCTCTCGAAGCGATGCCAGACAAAAGCAAGCTGGGGGCTCGTGAGCTCCTCCTGGCCCCAACTTGGGTTGGGGACAACATGCAACGTAGGGTGCACGAGCAGGGGGCTGGGCACCCCGACATCCACATACAGCCACCGCTCCCGGAACCCACTCGCAGAAGACGGAAGACCAAAATCGATCCCCGAGGCGGCCATCTCCGGCACGACATGGAAGCTCGTGCACCCCGAGCATTGAGATGGGTCAGTCAGGCGCAGAGAGAAGAAGTGGCGCAGAAGAGCAACAGAAGGGGGGATGCCCTCCATGGCCTCACAGACGAAGGCGAAGACAGCAAGAAGTGTAATGGATTGGGGACCGAGATGCATCATATGGATCTGGTAGTGGGAAAGAACTGCATTGAAGAAAGCAGAGAAGGGGGGAACCAGGCCCGCCCATAGGCCGTCGGTGAAGAATCGGACCTCCGTGACGATCCTGTCGAAGGAGGCGTGGGACGCGGGCCAGGCCATCGTCCTCCCACACTCATTGAAGCTAGAGGCGAGGGCGGAGCGGACCTTGTCCAAGGCTTCCAGATTGAGTATGAGTGACTGGTCGACGGCGGGCGCAGCTGCCGGAGGCGAGCGGGGCGAAGGCACATGCTTCTTCCCCTTTTCCTTTTTTGTTGGCGCCATGGCATGGGAAGGGGGGAGAACTCAAGATGGGTTGGAGGCAGAAGTAGAGGCTCAACGAAGAAAGAGGAACAGGAAGCACACGGGCAGCAAGGAGAGAATAACTGTGTACAGTCTCGTGTCCTCTTAGCTGGGCGCATAATGGGGAGTGTGGGGAAGCAGAGACACCCATGTCCAATCAACCACCACGCGGTGCCCAAGGCAGCAGGCTGTTGGGGCCCGCGGCCCTCCGCACTTGTGATACGTCTCCAACGTATTTATAATTTTTGATTGCTCCATGCTACTTTATCTACTGTTTTGGACTATATTGTGCTTTATTTTCCACTTTTATATTACTTTTGGGACTAACCTATTAACTGGAGGCCCAACCCAGAATTGTTGTTTTTTGCCTTTTTCAGTATTTTGAAGAAACAGAATATCAAGCGGAGTCCAAAGGGAATGAAACCTTCGGGATCGTGATTTTCCAACCGAACATGATCCAGGAGACTTGGACCCTACTCCAAGAAGTCTCTGAGGAGGTCACAAGGGTGGAGGGCGCGCCCCCTACCTCGTGGGCCCCTCGGAGCTCCACCGACGTACTCCTTCCTCCTATATATACCTACGTATCCCCGAACGATCAGAACATGAGCCAAAAACCTAATTCCACCGCCGCAACCTTCTGTATCCATGAGATCCCATCTTGGGGCCTGTTCCGGAGCTCCGCTGGAGGGGGCATCCACCACGGAGGGCTTCTACATCATCACCATAGCCCCTCCGATGAAGTGTGAGTAGTTTACTTCAGACCTTCGGGTCCATAGCTAGTAGCTACATGGCTTCTTCTCTCTTTTTGGGTCTCAATACAATGTTCTCCCCCTCTCTCATGGAGATCTATTCGATGTAATCTTCTTTTTGCGGTGTGTTTGTTGAGACTGATGAATTGTGGGTTTATGATCCAGTATTATCTATGGAAAATATTTGATTCTTCTCTGAATTCTTTTATGTATGATTGAGTTATCTTTGCAAGTCTCTTCGAATTATCCTTTTTGGTTTGGCCAACTAGATTGGTAGTTCTTGCAATGGGAGAAGTTCTTAGCTTTGGGTTCAATCTTATGGTGTCCTTACTCAGTGACAGAAAGAGTTGCAAGGCACGTATTGTATTGTTGCCATCGAGGATAACAAGATGTTTTTTTATCATATTCATGAATTTATCCCTCTACATCATGTCATCTTGCTTACGACGTTACTCTGTTTTTACTTAATACTCTAGATGCATGCTGGATAGCGGTCGATGAGTGGAGTAATAGTAGTAGATGCGGAATCATTTCGATCTACTTGTTTTGGACGTGATGCCTATATACATGATCATTGCCTAGATATACTCATAACTATGCTCAATTCTATCAATTGCTCAACAGTAATTTGTTCACCCACCATAGAATACTTATGCTCTTGAGAGAAGCCACTAGTGAAACCTATGGCCCCCGGGTCTATTCTCATCATATCAATCTATATCACTTTATTCACTTGCTTTGTTTTTACTTTACCTTTACTTTTTACTTTGCATCTATCTATCAAAAATACCAAAATATTATCTCTATCAGATCTCACTCTCGTAAGTGACCGTGAAGGGATTGACAACCCCTAAGCGTTGGTTGCGAGTTGCTATCGTTTTGTGTAGGTACGAGGGACTTGTGCATGGTCTCCTACTGGATTGATACCTTGGTTCTCAAAAATCGAGGGAAATACCTACGCTACTTTACTGCATCATCCTCTCCTCTTCGGGAAAATCCAACGCAGTGCTCAAGAGGTAGCAACTTGCCCCTTAGCTTCTCTGCTAAGCCAAGTTCGAGCGTGCCTTGGGCCTCGGGACTACCGTCGGCGTTTTGGGAATGGGGGTCCCCAGACTTGCCTGCCTGCGGCCTGCGGCGTGGCTCAAGTGGTGGCCCAGTACGACCCATCTTCATCAACTCAAGCTCAAGACCCTCGCGAGGGGCCAAGCCTCGCGGGGCGAATGACGCAATGCTTCCTCAGGAGCGGCCTCACTAGGCAGGCTCGCGAGGAGGCGGAGAGATCAAGGCACGGGTACCTCGCGAGGTGCTCGTGACGCAAGCCATGACGATCGAGACTAGGCGGGCGCTAGGCGGGCGCCGTCCTGCGCAGTGTCCTTGTTTCCTGTTTGGTGCAAAGGGGGCAAGCAGAGGCGTGGAGTACCGAGGCATCAGGCAAAGGTTACCATTTCGGTGCAACGAGACCGAGACCAGCAGAGCGGCAGGATGGAGGTCATCGTGGAGCCCAAGACGGCGTCATTGCCAGTGCCTTTGGCAGCCGAAGACCAACTTTAGTCAGGATAACTTGTACTAGATGTTCCCCTTCAAAATGGCCGTTGTTGGCGCCCTTCCCGCTCAATATTTGGGAAGAGGACCAGGGCCTCTATATATAGAGCTAGCCACCACAGTAGAGGGCATCGAGTTCTCATCTCATCTAGAGGCGGGAAGATCCATCCCAAGTAGAATACTGCACCAGCTCAAGAACACCTCTCGCAAGGCTGTTCCTCCCTTGTACTGTTCATCATCAGCCACTGAGGCAATCCACCACACCACACACTGGAGTAGGGTATTACACCGCAACGGTGGCCCAAACCAGTATAAATCTTGTGTCCCTCGTGTTGTTCATCGTTTAGCTTAGATTCTCAGCGAGGCGTTCGAACGTGGATCGGTAGGGGGAAGATCTTCGCGCGCACCCCAGAGTTTGAACCTTAAGGGTTTTGCGGGAACCCCATATCGACAGCGCTGCTCCTGGCACGTGAGGTCCTGCACTACCGCTTCATCGACGACCTCTATGAGGAGTGGCTTGCTCGCAGCACCGAGCTCGTCAGTGCCATAGGGGACTCTCCTGTGCCGTCCCTCTCGCTGCCTCGCCCTCCGTCCTGCATGGGTGATGCAGCTCAGGAGGCGCCTCCACCACCTCCTCCCCAAGAAGGCGCCCTGGCTCCAAGGCGCGTGGCCCCTGGACAGGACCCGCCACGTCCAGTGCCCATGCAACAAGAAAGGAGCTGCCAAGAGATCCCACGGCCTCAAGAAGGCGCTCGCGTGCTCCCCGCTCTAGCATGTCAAGACCGCATCCCTGCGCCAGCACGTCAAGACCCCACGTTGCCCCTGGCGGCGGCGCGCGGGAATCTCCAAGAGCAAGGCCCGCATCTGCAAATGGCTCCGGTGGCCACTGCAGGCTGCCGCGCCTTCACCACCGAGCTCGTAGTGTCGCCTGGTCGGGCAAGTTCAAGACGGATCTACCTCCTTGCTACGACGGCACTGCCGACCCCGCTGAGTTCCTGCAGCTCTACGAGCTGGGAATCGAGGCGGCCAACAGAGACGAAAAGGTCATGGTGAACTGGTTTCCCGTGGTGCTCAAGGATGGTGCCCGCACTTGGATCCTGAACCTGCCTCCCGGCTCGATCTCCTCTTGGGACGAGATGCGCACCCGCTTCATCGCCAACTTCCAGGGCACTCACGACCATCCTCCAGTCGTGGGTGACCTGCGCCGCATCAAGCGGCAACCTGGAGAGACCCTGCAGAAGTACATCCAATGCTTCAACATCGCTCGCCTCAAGATTCCCATAGTGACTGAGGAGGCCATCATCTCAGTGTTCTCTGACGGCGTCCGCGACGTCAAGATGAAGGAGTATCTCGCTATCCATGAGGATCTTTGCACATCCCTGGAGCTGTTCAACCTGGCGACCAAGTGCGCAAGAGCTGAAGAGGGGCGCCTCTCCCTTCTTGAGCTTCCAACTGCTGACCTAGAAGAGAAGAAAGCCAAGGCCAGGGACGTGAAGCGCAAAGGAGCAGCTGTGCTCGCAGCAGAACCAGACACGAAGCGCGGCAGAGACCAGCCGGAGTCGTCCAAGGGCAACCGATTCTGCGCCTATCACAACCTCTACACCCAGAACACCAACGAATGCCAGGAGCTCAGGGCCGTTCAAGAACGACGCATCAGTCGACGCTCCGAGCGCAACGATCGGGGCTACGGACGAGGAGGAGGAAGAGGTGGAGGACGATGAGACGACCGAGGCCCTCGCCAGAAGTGGCGTGACCGCCCTCGTGAGGATCGCTGACAGGACCAGCCTCGCGAGGGAGCTTGGAGGGATCAGCCTCGCGAGGATCGCCCGCAGAGCAAGGCAGGCCTTCCTCCTCTGCCACCACCACCAAGAAGGAATGATGACCACCACCAGGACGAGGGGGCTGGGGGATTTTAGGAGCCGCGCGCTATCGCTTGCATCTTGGGTGGTGCCCAAGCCCCAGCCTCTCAACGCATCTTCAAGCAGTTTGCTCGCGAGGTGAACGCAGTCCTTCCCAAGCTCGAGACCACGTGCCCTGTCAGGTGGTCCACGTGCGCCATCACGTTCATCTCAGCGGATCAGCTCAAGTGTGCGGCTACAGCTGGCGTCCTCCCAATGCTTTGTTCCCCAGTCATCAGCAATGTGCAAGTTACCAGGACCCTCATCGATGGCGGCGCAGGGCTCAACATTCTGTCCGACGAGACGTTCAACAACCTCCAAGTGCCTTATAATCAACTTCATCCAACCAAGCCTTTCTCAGGAGTCACTGACGGCTCCACTACTCTGATAGGGCAGGTTCGCCTCCCTGTCACTTTCAGACAACGCAAGAACTACCGTACCGAGCTCATCGACTTCGACGTTGCCCACATTCACCTGCCATACAATGCCATCCTCGGGTCTCCAGCCCTTGCCAAGTTCATGGCGGCGACTCACCATGGTTACAATGTCCTCAAGATGCCGGGAAGCGACGGAATCATCACAGTCCCCTGCGAAGAGAAGGATGCGGTGTGCTCCCTCGAGCGTGCCTTCCAAGCTGCATCTGTTGAGGACATAAATAGCAAGAGCGGGAACCCTCCCGAGGTAGTTCCCAAGAAGAAGAAGACATCGCTCAGCTCAAGGCCTCAGGAGGTAGGCATCTCCAGAGGTGCCGCGTCAGGATCTGCACCCGCGCAAGGGACGCATCCCTCCATCGCATAGGAAGGCTGTCAGGACCCCAACTCAATGCCACATCGATCTAGCATGTAACACCTCATATCACTTTGCGGCCTCATGCACGGCATTCCCACGGGTGTCGCCTTACCAGGCCCGAGACCGTTTGCGCCTTTTGGCACACGTATATGATAGTGTCGCTAGCATCCATATGACAAGGAGCCCGGGCTGACATGGCTAGTCATGAACCCAAAGTGGCACTAACTCAAAGGGACAGGCATACATGACCAAGCAACGAACGTGTCGGTCATCAGCGAGTGAATCCGGGCTGTAGCAACTGGGCTAGCAGGACTCCGGTAAACCGGGCTGTAGCAGGCTAACAGGACTCCGGTAGACACCGCGTGACATTTCCCCAAAGGGACAGACACATGAATGAAGAAGGACACATGCCGGCCAGCCTAAATGTTCCGGAGCAGTAGCAAGCTACCAAGGCTCAGTGGAAGCACTAGGAGACATTTCCCGGTAAGAGAGGCTACCAAGGATAAACAACTAGTTAGTCAGATCCCACACATATCAAGCATTTCAATAACATACACACAATATGCTCGATATGTGCAAATACAGCATGGCATCACAACATGACTCTACAACTCAAGTATTTATTCCAATAGGCTCCGAGGAGCGAGATATTACAAACATGGGTCTCACGACCCAACATTCAGAGCATACAAGTCAAAGCACATGCGGAAGCTTAACATGTCTGAGTACAGACATCTACAAATGAAAAAGGCTGAGAAGCCTGACTATCTACCAGATCCTGCCGAGGGCACAAGATCATAGCTGAGGTAACAAGCTAAACATCGAAGTCCACGCGGAACTACTAGTGAGACCGAAGTCTCTCTGCAAAAACGTAAAATAGGCAAACGTGAGTACAAATGTACCCAACAAGACTTACATCAAAACTAACTACATATGCATCATTATCAACAAGGGGTTGGTGGGGTTTAACTACAGCAAGCCAGCTTTGACCCGGTGGCTATCCTGAACTACGACTGCAAGTAATTCTTTTGAGGTGGCGCACAAGAGTCCACATATTCACCATATCAATACACCACTATGGATCCGCTCCCGTCTCCCTACAAGAACGCCATCCATAGCACTCATGTTTATCTTATGTATTTTAGAGTATCCACTTTCACTTGTCTATGAACTGTATAGGCAACCCAGAAGTCCTTTACCGCGGACATGGCTATTCGAATAGATGATGTTAACCCTGCAGGGGTGTACTTCTTCACACACGCTCTCACCACTTATCGCCGTTTACACGACATGTACTTGGCAACCTTCAAGCGTAAGCCCAGCGAGGGTGTCGGCTATGACCTGACTAACCACACAAGTCTCTCGTCCAGGTTTATCTCCTATTAGGGTTCCATCCGCAAGGAGATCCGACCGGGGTGTCGCTCACGGCCCCAAACGATGTGAGCAGGGTTCCCAAGCCCACCATCCGGGTGCCACTTGGTACACCGTGCCACCTGTGCCTAGTCTGTCCCAAGCCCACCCTCCACTCGGTAGAAAAATAGCACTACCTACAAACACCAAAAACTAGTTGCGACTCCTGGACAGAGATCAAGTCGGTTAATAAGTCGAGAGAGTCAATTAAGGATCCCAATGTGTGGTAGTAGCTGTTGATGGATCACAAACACATAACTCAGTTGCCGAGGACGGTTTCAATGAGACAACCCGCGATGTACTCCTACATGGCCTCTCACCGCTACCTTTACCAAATCATGTTCACACACTTAGCTCACACACAGTAGGACAAGTTCATCACTGTTCCAATTCATCCCCGATGAATCAGACCTGACTCAACTCTAAGCATAGCAGGCATGAAAAACAAGCATGAATGAGTAGGCACATCAGGGCTCAAACAACTCCTAGTCATGCTAGTGGGTTTCAGCTATTTACTGTGGCAATGACATGTCATGCAGAGGATAAAGGGGTTCAGCTACCGCAGCAAGTAACAGATGAATTATTGTTGTCCTAATGCAGTAAAAGAGAGGAGGAGCGAGAGAGTGGGATTGTACCAGAATGAACAATGGGGTTTTGCTTGCCTGGCAGTTTTGAAGATAGTATAGTTCTTCATCGATGTCATCGATCACATTGTCGGTACACGTCTACTGAGAGGGGACAAGCACCGACAAACAAAGAAGAAACACAATCAATGCAATGCCCAATATGATGCATGATCATGACATGGTAATAGGTTGTGGTTTGAGCTAATGCAACTAGCAACAGGTTAAATGGAGTTGGTTTGAATCAAAGATTCAAATTCAAACTCCACATATGGCATTTCAAATGCCATTAATTCAAATTGTTGTATACAACAGTCTTAAGTTGTTCAAACATGCATGATAATGCCATAAACAGATTCTTTGGATTTTTCTGATCATTTTTCATATATAAATTATCTCATTCTGAGTTATGGTTGAATTTATATGAATTTTAGAAGTTTAGGGCATTTTCTGGAATTTCATGAATAAGATTAAATCCAGAAAAAGGTTAACTATGTCAGCATGACGTGGAGTGACGTCAGCAGGTCAAAGGCGCCAGCCCAGGTCAAACCTGATGGCTAGGACCCACATGTCAGTGTAACATCTAACTAACAGAGTTAGTTAGTGTTAGGTTAGCACTAACCTAGGTTAATTAGGGCCTGGGCCCACTTGTCAGTGAGTCAACTAATTAACTAAGTTAATTAACACTAACTAAACTAACACCTAAACTAAACAGGGGCATGGCCCACGCATCATTGACCCTGGGGGTCAAACTAGGTCAACCCCGGGTTAGCAGGGTCAAACCCACCAGCGACTTGATGCCGGCGAGGCCAGCCGCGGCGGCGAGCCTCGGGTTTGCGTCTCCGGCGACCAAACGACCGGCAGAGGGCATCTACATGATGCAGTCGCACGTCCGCATCGAGTGGTGGTGGCGGTTGGGCCCGGGGTGGCCATAGTTATCGCTGGCGATGACCTCGGCGGTTGCCGGAGCTCGGGTGAGCTCGGCGTCGAGGCTACGGCGGACGAGTTGGCGCGTGCGAGGCATCTACGGGCCATACGTGATGCGGCGAGGTCAGTGGGCAGGACGACGGGGCCGTTGCGGGTCCGGAGCCACGTCGGCGGCGAGCTCGGGCGGCGGCGCATGCGGGTGTGCTTGGTGCAGCGACTATGATGAGTGGCAGAGAGAATGGAGAGGGAGAGGATGGTCAGTGGCTCACGGCGGATGCAGGGGTGGCTTCGGCGTGCTCGGGGAAGCATCAGAGCGAGCGCAGTGGCGAGGGGGATCTCCGATGGCTGACGATGAAGATGATGAAGATGGCGACGATGCAGGGCCTCCGGCAAGGCGCGGCTCGTTGGGGAGGAAGAGGGGGTCAAGGCGAAGCTCGTGGGCACGTCGGAGAAGCAAGGGGGAGGCGGTGGTTGCGGCAGCAGCGAGCGGCGGCGACGAGCTCCGCTCGGTGGGAGAGAGAGGGAGCCAGTGGAGGAGGGAGAAGGCACGGGAGAGAGTGACAGGCCTGGGGGGGTGTGTGGCGACGCGGGAGAGATCCAGGCGACAGGGACGCAGGCAGGCAGGGTGGAGGTGGTCGGGGCATGTGCGGGTGCGCTGCGGCCACGCGCTCGTCCTCCTGGCAAGGAGGAAGACGACAGGGAAGGAGGCGGTGGCGGGCTTGGCCGGCCACTTGGGCCGCCAGGTGGGCTTGATACGTCTCCAACGTATCTATAATTTTTGATTGTTCCATGCTATTATATTACCCCTTTTGGATGTTTATGGGCTTTATTTTACACATTTATATCATTTTTTGGGACTAACCTACTACCCGAGGCCCAGCCCGTATTGCTGTTTTTTTGCCTATTTCAGTATTTTGAAGAAAACGAATATCAAACGGAGTCCAAACGGAATGAAACCTTCGGGAGCGTGATTTTCTGAACGAACGTGATCCATAGGACTTGGAGTGCAAGTCAAGAAGCTGCCGAGGCTCCCACGAGATAGGAGGGCGCGCCTCCTGTCTCGTGGGCCCCTCGGGCGTCCACCGACGTACTTCTTCCTCCTATATAAGCCTATGTACCCCGAAAACATCCAGGGAGTAGACAAAACACAATTTCCACTACCGTAACCTTCTGTATCCGCGAGATCTCATCTTGGAGCCTCCGCCGGCACTCTGCCAGAGGGGGAATCGACCATGGAGGGCTTCTACATCAACATCCTTGCCCCTTCGATGAGTTGTGAGTAGTTTACCACAGACCTACTGGTCCATAGTTATTAGCTAGATGGCTTCTTCTCTCTTTTTGGATCTCAATACAATGTTCTTCCCCTCTCTTGTGGAGATCTACTCGATGTAAACTCTTTTTGCGGTGTGTTTGTCGAGATCCGATGAATTGTGGGTTTATGATCAAGTTTATCTATGAATAATATCTGAATCTTCTCTGAATTCTTTTATGTGTGATTGAGTTATCTTTGCAAGTCTCTTCGAATTATCAGTTTGGTTTGGCCTACTAGATTGATCTTTCTTGCCATGGGAGAAGTGCATAGCTTTGGGTTCAATCTTGCGGTGTCCTTTCCCAGTGAGAGTAGGGCAGCAAGGCACGTATTGTATTGTTGCCATCGAGGATAAAAAGATGGGGTTTATATCATATTGCATGAGTTTATCCCTCTACATCATGTCATCTTGCTTAACACGTTACTCTGTTCTTATGAACTTAATACTCTAGATGCATGCTGGATAGCGGTCGATGTGTGGAGTAATAGTAGTAGATGCAGGCAGGAGTCGGTCTACTTGTTGCGGACGTGATGCCTATATACGTGATCATGCCTAGATAATCTCATAACTATTTGTTTTTCTATCAATTGCTCGATAGTAATTTGTTCACCCACCGTAATACTTATGCTATCTTGAGAGAAGCCACTAGCGAAACCTATGGCCCCCGGGTCTATCTATTATCATATTTGCTTCCAATCTACTTTTATTTGCATCTTTACTTTTTGCATCTATATTATAAAATACCAAAAATATATTTATCTTATCTTACTCTCTTTATTAGGTCTCACTTTCGCAAGTGGCCGTGAAGGGATTGATAACCCCTTTATTGCGTTGGTTGCGAGTTCTCAGTTTGTTTGTGTAGGTGCGTGGGACTTTTGAGGAGCCTCCTACTGGATTGATACCTTGGTTCTCAAAAACTGAGGGAAATACTTACGCTACTCTGCTGCATCACCCTCTCCTCTTCGAGGAAAACGAACGCAAGCTTAAGACGTAGCAAGAAGGATTTCTGGCGCCGTTTCCGGGGAGGTCTTTGCTCAAGTCAAGACACACCAAGTACCCATCACAAACCCATCTCCCTCGCATTTACATTATTTGCCATTTGCCTCTCGTTTTCCTGTCCCCTACTTCACCCTTGCCATTTTATTCGCCCTCTCTTTTCCAATCTCCTCCTCTCTTTTCGCTTGCCTTTTTCTGTTTGCTTGTGTGTTGGATTACTTGTTGCCATGGCGCAAGATAATACCAAATTGTGTGATTTCTCGAATACCAATAATAATGATTTCCTTAGTACTCCGATTGCTCCTCTTAATGATGTTGAGTCTTGTGAATCAATACTGCTTTGCTGAATCTCGTTATGAAAGATCAATTTGCCGGACTTCCTAGTGAAGATGCCGCTACTCATCTAAACAACTTTGTTGATTTGTGTGATATGCAAAAGAAGAAATATACGGATAACAATGTTGTCAAATTGAAGTTATTTCCGTTTTCTCTTAGAGATCGTGCTAAAGTTTGCTTTTTGTCTTTGCCTAAAAATAGTATTGTTTCTTGGAACAAGTGCAAAGATGCTTTTATATCTAAGTATTTTCCTCCCGCTAAGGTTATCACTCTTAGGAACGATATCATGAATTTTAAACAACTTGATCATGAGCATGTTGCCCAATCTTGGGAAAGAATGAAATTGATGCTTCACAATTGCCCTACTCATGGTTTGAATTTATGGATGATCATACAAAATTTTTATGCCGGTTTGAACTTTGCTTCTAGAAATCTCTTAGATTCGGCCGCGGGAGGCACGTTTATGGAAATCACGTTAGGAGATGCTACAAAACTTCTTGATAATATTATGGCTAATTATTCTCAATGGCACACCGAAAGATCTTCTAGTAGAAAAGTGCATGCTATAGAAGAAATCAATGTTTTGAGTGGAAAGATGGATGAACTTATGAAATTATTTGCTACTAAAAATACTCCTCTTGATCCCAATGATATGCCTTTGTCTTCTTTGATTGAGAATAATAATGAATCTATGGATGTGAGTTTTGTTGGTAGGAATAGTTTTGGAAACAATGCTTATAGAGGAAACTTTAATGCTAGACCGTTCCCTAGTAATTCCTCTAATAATTATGGAAATTCCTACAATAATTCTTATGGTAATTTTAATAAGATGCCCTCTGATTTTGAGAATAGTGTGAAAGAATTTATGATTTATCAAAAGAATTTTAATGCTTTGCTTGAAGAAAAATTGCTCAAAGTTGATGATTTGGCTAGGAACGTTGATAGACTTTCACTTGATGTTGATTCTCTTAAACTTAGATCTTCTCCTCCTAAGCATGATATCAATGAGTCTCTCAAAGCAATGAGAATTTCCATTAACGAGTGCAAGGAAAGAACCGCTAGATTGGGTGCTAAAAAGATAGCTTTATAAAAGTGTGTTCTTCTAGTTTCCATGAAAATAATGATGATGATCTTAAAGTTATTGATGCGTCTCCTATTAGATCTATGTGTTGAAATATGAATTTTGATGATTATGGGACTGATGATGAATCAACTTTGCCTAGAAGGCGTCCCAAGAATTCGGAGTTTTTAGATCTTGATGCTAAATTTGGTAAAAGTGGGATTGGAGAGGTCACAACTTTAAATAGCATTGAACCCACTATCTCGGATTTCAAGGAATTTGATTATGATAAATGTTCTTTAGAAGGTTGTATTTCCTTGTTGCAATCCGTTGTTAATTCGCCCCATGATTATAGTCAAAACAAAGCTTTTACCAAACTTATTGTTGATGCCTTGATGCAATCTTATTGATGAGTGAGAACCTACTATAAAGATTAGAATTAAAGATCATGAGTGTTTTGCTTTGTGTGATTTGGGTGCTAGTGTTTCCACGATTCCGAAAACTTTATGTGATATTCTAGGTTTCCATGATCTTGATGATTGCTCTTTAAATTTGCACCTTGCAGATTCCACCATTAAAAAGCCAATGGGAAGAATCAATGATGTTCTCATAGTTGCAAATAGAAATTTGGTGCCCGTGGATTTTATCGTTCTTTATATAGATTGCAATCTTTCTTGCCCTATTATTCTTGGTAGACCTTTACTTAGAACGATTGGCGCGATTATTGATATGAAGGAAGGGAATATTAGATTCCAATTTCCATTAAAGAAAGGCATGGAGCACTTTCCAATAAAGAAAGTCAAATTACCTTATGAATCTATCATGCGGGCTACTTATGAATTTAGTGCCAAAGATGGCACTCGTTAGATCTATCTTTGCTTTTATGCCTAGCTAGGGGCGTTAAACGATAGCGCTAGTTGGGAGGCAACCCAATTTTCTTTGTGTTTTTTATTTTTGCTCCTGTTTTGTAATAAATCTTGCATCTACCTTCTGTTTAGATGTGTTTTTATCTTTTATTTAGTGTTTGTGCCAAGTAGAACCTATAGGATAACCTATGATGTTAGTTGATTTGATTCTGCTGAAAAACAGAAACTTTGCACGCACGAATATAATTATGTTAAATCACAGGAACGTTATTTTGCGTTGATTCTTTTTGATGCTGATCAATAATAAAAATTTTCAGGACTTCCTATTTCGGTAGGATTTATAGAGTTTCAGAAGTTTGCGTTAGTTATAGATTGCTACAGACTGTTCTGTTTTTGACAGATTCTGTTTTTCGTGTGTTGTTTGCTTATTTTGATGCATCTACGGCTAGTAAAATAGTTTATAAATCATAGATAAGTTGGAATACAGTAGGTTTAACACCAAAATAAATAAATAATGAGTTCATTACAGTACCTTATGTGGTGGTTTTCTTTTCTTTCACTAACGGAGCTTATAAGATTTCCTGTTGAGTTTTGTGTTGTGAAGTTTTCAAGTTTTGGATAAAGCTTTTATGGACTATGGAATAAAGGGTGGCAAGAGCCTAAGCTTGGGGATGCCCAAGGCACCCCAAGATATTCAAGGATAGCCAAAAGCCTAAGCTTGGGGATGTCCCAGGAAGGCATCCCCTCTTTCATCTTCGTTCATTGGTAACTTTACTTGGAGCTATATTTTTATTCGCCACATGATATGTGTTTTGCTTGGAGCATCGTGTATTATATTAATATTTTCTTTTTAGTTTACCACAATCATCCTTGCTGTACACACCTTTTGGGAGAAGCCTATTTTATTATAATTTGCTAGAATACTCTATGTGCTTCACTTATATCTTTTGAGCTTGATAGTTTTTGCTCTAGTGCTTCACTTATATTTTTTAGAGCACGGTGGTGTCTTAATTTTGAAGAAATTTCTAGTATCTCATGCTTCACATATATCTTTTTGAGAGGCTTTTAGAACAGCATGGTATTTTCTATGGTTATAAAATTGGTCCTAGAATGGTAGGCATCCAAGTTGGGTATAATAAAAACTATCATAGGAAGTGAATTGGATGCTATGATCAATTTGATACTTGACAATTGTTTTGAGATATGGAGGTAGTGATATTAAAGTCATGCTAGTTGGGTGATTATTAATTTAAATAATGCTTGTGTTGAAGTTAGCAAGTCCCGTAGCATGCACGTATGGTTAAAGTTGTGTAACAAATTTGAAACATTAAGTGTACCTGGCTTGTGCATCCTTATGAGTGGCGGTCGGGGACGAGCGGTGGTCTTTTCCTACCAATCTATCCCCCTAGGAGCATGCGTGTAGTACTTGATTTTTGATGACTTCTAAATTTTTGCAATAAGTATATGAGTTCTTTTGACTAATGTTGAGCCCATGGATTATACGCACTTTTACCTTTCCGCCATTGCTAGCCTCTTCGGTACCGTGCATTGCCCTTTCTCACCTTGAGAGTTGGTGCAAACTTTGCCGGTGCATCCAAACCCCGTGATACAATACACTCTATCACACATAAACCTCCTTATATCTTCCTCAAAAACAGCCACCATACCTACCTATTATGGCATTTCCATAGCCATTCCGAGATATATTGCCATGCAACTTTCCACCGTTTCGTTTACCATCATCATGACATACTTTACTTTTGTCATATTGCCATTGCATGATCATGTAGTTGACATCGTATTTGTGGCAAAGCCACCATGCATTATTTTCCATACATGTCACTCTTGATTCATTGCACCATCCCGGAACACCGCCGGAGGCATTCATATAGAGTCATATCTTGTTCTGGTTTCGAGTTGTAATTCTTATGTTGTAATTAATAGAAGTGTGATGATCATCATTATTAGAACATTGCCCAAAGAAAAAAAGAAAAAAAAGAAGAAAGGCCAAAAGAAAAAAAAGGCCCAAAAAAAGGAAAAAAAGAAAAAAAAGAAAAAGAAAAAAAGAAAAAAAATAAAAAGAGCAATGTTACTATCTCTTTTTCCACACTTGTGCTTCAAAGTAGCACCTTGTTCTTCATGTAGTGAGTCTCATATATTGTGCTTCAAAGTAGCACCATGTTTTCCATATAGTGAGTCTCATAAGTTGTCTTGTTCATACTAGTGGGAATTTTTCATTATAGAACTTGGCTTGTATATTCCTACGATGGGCTTCCTCAAATGCCCTAGGTCTTTGTGAGCAAGCAAGTTGGATGCACCCCCACTAGTTTTCTTTTGTTGAGAATTCATTTATAGCTCTAGTGCATCCGTTACATGGCAATCCCTACTCCTCATGTTGACATCAATTGATGGGCATCTCCATAGCCCGCTGATTATCCTCGTCAATGTGAGACTTTCTCCTTTTTTGTCTTCTCCACACAATCCCCATCATCATATTCTATTCCACCCATAGTGCTATATCCATGGCTCACCCTCATGTATTGCGTGAAGGTTGAAAAAGTTTGAGATTATTTAAGTACGAAAGAATTGCTTGGCTTGTCATCGGGGGTATAGAAGTTGGGAACATCTTTGTGTGACGAAAATGAAGCATAGCCTAACTATATGATTTTGTAGGGATGAACTTTCTTTTGCCATGTTATTTTGAGAAGACATGATTACTTTGATTAGTATGCTTGAAGTGTTACTATTTATTTTATCAATACGAACTTTTATTTTGAATCATTTGGATCTGAACATTCATGCCACAATAAATAAAATTACATTGATAATTATGCTAGGTAGCATTCCACATAAAAAATTCTCTTTTTTATCATTTACCTACTCGAGGACGAGCAGGAATTAAGCTTGAGGATGCTTGATATATCTCCAACGTATCTATAATTTTTGATTGTTCCATGCTATTATATTACCCCTTTTGGATGTTTATGGGCTTTATTTTACATATTTATACCATTTTTTGTGACTAACCTACTAACCGGAGGCCCAACCCATATTGCTGTTTTTTTGCCTATTTTAGTATTTTGAAGAAAAGGAATATCAAACGGAGTCCAAACGGAATGAAGCTTTCGGGAGCGTAATTTTTGGAACGAACGTGATCCAGAGGACTTGGAGTGCAAGTCAAGAAGCTGCCAAGGCTCCCACGAGATAGGAGGGCGCCCCCCTATAGGGCGCGCCCCCTGTCTCGTGGGCCCCTCGGGCGTCCACCGACGTACTTCTTCCTCCTATATAAGCCTACGTACCCCGAAAACATCCAGGGAGCAGATGAAACACAATTTCCACCATCGTAACCTTCTGTATTCGCGAGATCTCATCTTGGAGCCTCCGCCGGCACTCTGCCGGAGGGGGAATCGACCATGAACATCCTTGCCCCTCCGATGAGTTGTGAGTAGTTTACCACAGACCTACGGGTCCATAGTTATTAGCCAGATGACTTCTTCTCTCTTTTTGGATCTCAATACAATGTTCTCACCCTCTCTTGTGGAGATCTATTCAGTGTAAACTCTTTTTGTGGTGTGTTTGTCGAGATCCGATGAATTGTGGGTTTATAATCAAGTTTATCTATGAATAATATTTGAATCTTCTCTGAATTCTTTTATGTGTGATTGAGTTATCTTTGCAAGTCTCTTCGAATTATCAGTTTGGTTTGGCCTACTAGATTGATCTTTCTTGCCATGGGAGAAGTGCTTAGCTTTGGGTTCAATCTTGCTTTGTCCTTTCCCAGTGACAGAAGGGGTTGCAAGGCACGTATTGTATTGTTGCAACCGAGGATAACAAGATGGGGTTTATATCATATTGCTTGAGTTTATCCCTCTACATCATGTCATCTTGCTTAATGTGTTACTCTGTTCTTATGATGTCGGAGTAATGGGCCACGGGTAGGCTAACCCGGGTCCCTAGATCTTTCAAGACATCGGGGCAGGCCACGCCCCTCAAGCCGAGTCCTAGACGGCGACTCCCAGACAAGCCGACTCCAAGCTGGCGACCTCCAGAGAGGCCGACTATGGGAGTCGGCCCATGACTCTTCCCGAAGCCCGATGCAGGGTACGGTCACGACGTGGCCGTCCCTCCATGCCTACGAGGGACTGTTATGGCTACAGTGAGCCATATCGCTGGAAGATCTCCGGCGAGGCGCGACACTGTTGCCATGCCTGCCCTGACCTCAGCCACAGTACGCAACGCACTGTACCCACGACGCTGGCCTGTACGGCCCAAAGACCGCGGGGCCGCCTATCAGTGGGTGGACCGAAGACGGCCTGAGCACCCCAAAGACGGACCTGTGGGAGTCGGCCTCCCTGGAGTCGGCCGCCTCCTCCCCAGGGCCCCACGAGCCATTAACCAGATAGGATGGGGAGTGGTGACAGTGATCGCCCGATAGACGGCGGCACTGTTGCCACGACCCAATGACCAAGCCTGCGTCATCAGGGGTGCCGCACAGTGTCAAGCCAGTCCGCGGGACCCGCCAGTCGGCGGGCCCCAGAAGCCGGCGGGAAGGACGGCGGAATGAGAGACAGACGGCTGGGACCCGCGCCCAGCCGGATTACCATTGTACCCCCGGGGGGTAGGCCTATATAACCCCCCCGGGGCACCCATGCAAAGGGTTCGAACCTTGATATAGTTAGACCAGATAGCACAGGGAGGAGAGAACTAGCCTTGCTCCCTCCTGCCTCCCGAAACAGCTCTAGGAGCGCCTTTGTAGCCATTTCACTTGAGTGATCATGCGGAGACCCCGCAGAGCAGCAGTAGGGGTGTTATCTCCCCGGAGAGCCCCGAAGCTGGTTAAGATTCACCGGCGTTAATGCCTACGCCTTATCCAGTTTCCAGGAACCGGCGACGTTCTACTCGCCCCCACCATGATAAGCCATCCTTTGGCATATGTCGCACCCAGCCCTCGACATTTGGCGCCCACCGTGGGGCGAGGTGCACCGTCGTCCGGAGATCTGTTCTGGACGGGAACCCTCTTCCTCCCTGGCGAGCGCAGCCAGCCAGGCTCACCAGATGGAGTTTGCCTCGACGCACTGCGCGGCGCTGAGGCCGCCTGTGCAGCAAGCAGCCTCGCCGAACTTATTGGTGAGGTGCGCCTCTCCGACGAGCCTGCGTCCGACGCAGGCACGGGTGGCCCCGAGAGCCTTCTCGCGGGCCTCCTTGACCAACTCCACGTCGCTGGCGAGCCTGCCGTGGACTTGGAGTCCGTTGGCTCCACCGACCCGATGCTGGTCGACTCCGACGCCGTGTCGCTCGACACTTTCCCCACCAACGTGGTGGTCTACGACGAGCCGCTTCCTCACAAGGAGAGTGGCGGAAGCGCCGTCACGGAGGTGCTCGTTATCAGCCACGACGAGCGCTCCGGTGAAGAAGCCCCGGACCCGCTTGCTGCGGCCCTGCAAGACCTTACCGCGCCCATTCCAAAGGACGCAGACGCTGAGACGCTGGAGACACGCCTCCTTTAGATCATCGAAGGCGCCAAGAAGCTGGCAAGCATGAGGCACTTGTCAGAGGCATACCAGCGCGAGATGGATCACGCCGTAGGCGGCTTGCCGGCTCCAACTGGGCTGAGCCGTCTAGGTGCGGTCCGGCAGCGCGGCGCGACCATCGCCGACTTGCTCGGAGCAAAACGCCCCGTATACGCCACCCCTGCGGAGAACATCCGCGCTGCCCAGGCGGCGACTGACGAATTGAAGAACTTCGAGGGCGAAGAGCGCCGTGTGATGACGGAGCGAGTCCAGCAGCTCCTTGACGCGGTTGCTGCACAAAACGCGGCCGGCGGCCGCGCAGATGCGCTGCAGTAGCCGAATGACGACTTGCCTCCCCGCCGAGATCAAGGCGCGACCTCTCGGACACCGACTGGCGGAGTCCGCGGAAGGAAATAGAAGGAGCCGGCTGTGAGTCACAGTCGGACTCACATCACCATCGAGCGCGACCAAGACGGCCGCCCGAGAGCAGTAGAGCGGCGGGACGACTACCTGCCTCCCCCGCCCAGAAGAGAGCGGCGAGTTTCCCCGCCGCCTGTTGAGCATCTGACTCTCGGAGGTCGCCTTGGCCGCCGAGAGGGAGTCGGAGAGAACGACGCCCGCCATCGGATCGACCGACTCCACCGATCCCTGGCGCTGGAAGAGGAAGACGAGCTGGGTCCGCCTTGCTTCGGGCCCCGCATCAGAGAAGAGCCCTTCCCCAAAGGGATCACGCTCCCCTGAGACACGCCCAAGTATACCGGCTCCGTGAAGCCGGAGGACTGGCTGATAGACTTCTCCACAGCCGTCAGCATAGCGAACGGCAACAAGCGAGTTGCCGTGAAGTACATTCCCCTCATGCTTCAGGGCACGGCCCGGACATGGTTGAACAGTCTGAAGCCCCGCAGCATCAACAGCTGGGTCGACTTCACTGAAGCCTTCATCCGCAACTTCACGAGCACGTACAAGCGACCTCCCAAGACGCGCCAGCTCTCCTTGTGCGTGCAAGGCCCTGATGAATCAACACGCGACTACCTCACGTGCTAGGGCGAGCTTCGGAACTCCTGCGAGGGCGTGCACGAGGTGCAAGCTATCGAGTACTTCACTGCCGGGTGCCGAGAGGGCACCCTCCTCAAGCACAGGCTCCTCTGCGACGAGCCAGAAACCCTTGACGAACTGTTAGTCATAGCCGACAAGTACGCTACGGCCGACTCGTCCATGAAGACGGAGATTCAAGTCAATGCGGCTGGCAAGGTGACTCCTCAGGCTCCCCGAACTCCGGCTGGAGACACCAGTCGGCGACAGCAACAGAACGACAACAAGCGCAAGGCCCAGCAACCGACTTCCAACAGTCGGCAGGTCGCAGCAGTTGAAGATCAACAGCCGGAGGGGCAGCCTCCGGCCAAGCGGCAGAAGGGCGGCAAATCCAATTGGCCGCCAGCCTTCTCTTATGAGCAGACTTTGGATGGTCCTTGCAAGTTCCACAGTGGTGCGAAGCCGTCAAACCACACCACCAGAAAGTGCCACTGGCTCACCAGAATCGCGAAGGGAGACGGCCTCACTGCTCCTCCGCCTGCTGGGCTACCGCATCCGCCGCCGCACCATCAACCGGCTGCTCGGCCAGTCGGCGCGGTGCAAGACGAGTTCCCGGAAGAGCATGGAGCCTATGTGGTGTTCACTAGTGTGGCAGATGACCGGCGCAGCAGGCGCCAGCAGCAACAAGAAGTAAATGCAGTAGCAACAGATACTCCAGAGTTCATGTATTGGTCCGAGAGGCCTATCAGTTGGAGTCGAGCGGATCACCCAGAGGTGATGCCGAGTCCGGGCTCTTATGCCCTGGTCCTAGGTGCTACCTTGGCCACTGATAGGCGGGCCGCCCGTTTTTTGCGAGTCCTGATAGACGGAGGCAGCAACATCAACATCCTGTACAAAGACACCATGGAGAAGCTAGGAATCAAGCGAAGACAGCTGCAGAGCAGCCGGACTGTGTTCCACGGAATTTTACTCGGCCTTTCCTGTTCGCCAATCGGCAAGATCCTGATAGATGTCCTCTTCGGAGACAAAGATCATTTCCGACGAGAGCCGGTCTGGTTTGAAGTAGTGGACTTGGAAAGCCCATACCACGCCCTGCTTGGCCGACCTGATTTGGCCAAGTTCATGGCGGTTCCTCACTACGCCTACCTGAAGATAAAGATGCTGAGTTCCAAGGGAATTCTGACCGTAGCCGGCGACTACAGGAAGTCGTCAGCCTGCCCGGCCGAAAGCAGTCGGCTAGCCGAGTCTATGGTGATAGCGGCCGAGAAGCGGCTCCTTGACCGGGTCGTGGCGATGGCAGGGAAGCAGCCTGAGTTGTCGCCCGACCCCAAGGAGTCGGAAGCAGAAGGATCATTCAAGCCGGCCAAAGAGACCAAGAAGATACCCTTGGACCCAGAGCACCCAGAGAGGTATGCTGTCATGGGCACGGGCCTTGACAGCAAATAGGAAGGCGAGCTCGTCGATTTCCTCCATGAGAATCGCGACATCTTCGCATGGTCCCCCAAAGACATGCCTGGTGTCCCGACGGAATTCGCCGAGCACAAGCTACACGTCAGGCCAGATATGAAACCCGTCAGGCAGCCCTTGCGCCGCCTGTCAGAAGAGAAAAGAAGAGTTGTTGGGGAAGAGATAGCCCGGCTCCTGGCAGCCGGCTTCATCATGGAAGTGTTTTTCCCAGAGTGGCTGGCAAACCCGGTTTTGGTGCTAAAGAAGAATAAGCAATGGCGGATGTGTATCGACTACACAAGCCTCAACAAAGCCTGCCCAAAGGACCCGTTTGCCCTCCCAAGAATTGATCAGGTGATAGACTCCACAGCCGGATGCGAGCTGCTGAGTTTCCTAGACGCATATTCAGGATATCACCAGATCAAGCTGAACCCGGCGGACAGACTGAAGACTGCCTTCATCACACCATTCGGAGCGTTCTGCTACCTGACGATGACGTTTGGCTTGAGGAATGCCAGCGCCACCTTTCAGCGTTGCATGCAGAAGTGTCTCCTCAAGCAACTCGGCAGGAATGCCCATGTCTACGTGGATGATGTGGTGGTGAAGACGGAGAAGCGTGGGACGCTGCTGGAGGACCTCAAGGAGACCTTTGAGAATCTACGCCGATTCCAGATCAAGCTCAACCCTGAGAAGTGCGCTTTTGGAGTACCAGCCGGCCAGCTCCTTGGCTTCCTGGTCTCCGAACGCGGCATAGAGTGCAACCCCGTGAAGATCAAGGCCATCGAGAGGATGGAGGTACCCAGCCGACTGTTGGATGTGCAGAAGTTCACCGGCTGTTTGGCATCCATCAGCCGATTCATCAGTCGGCTGGGCGAGAAAGCTCTGCCCTTGTATCAATTGATGAAGAAGACCACCTTTTTTGAGTGGAACCACAAGGTGGATGAGGCATTTCTCCAACTGAAGAAGATGTTGACTACTCCCCCTGTGTTGGCGGCTCCGACTCCCAAAGAGCCCATGCTCTTGTACATCGCCGCCACCAGCCGAGTAGTCAGCACAATCATCGTAGTCGAGCGCAAGGAGGAAGGCAAGGCGCTCCCTGTCCAGAGACCGGTATATTACCTGAGCGAGGTAATGTCGACCTCCAAGCAGAACTACCCTCACTACCAGAAGATGTGCTACGGCGTGCAGTTTGCCGCCAAGAAGCTGAAGCCTTACTTTCAAGAACATCCAATCACTGTGGTTTGCACCGGTCCACTCGCCGAGATCATTGGAAGCCGAGACGCCTCCGGTCGAGTAGCCAAATGGGCTATAGATCTGGCTCCTTACACCATCTACTACCAGCCCCGCACTGCCATCAAGTCGCAAGCGCTGGCCGACTTCCTCGTCGACTGGGCCGAGGCCCAGTACCTGCCTCTAGCGCCTGACTCCACCCATTGGCGGATGCATTTCGACGGCTCCAAGATGCGCACCGGCCTGGGAGCCGGCATCGTCCTCACCTCCCCTAAGGGCGACAAGCTCAAGTATGTGCTGCAGATCCACTTCGCCGCCTCCAACAACGTCGCCGAATATGAGGCGCTCATTCATGGGCTCCGGCTTGCCAAAGAACTCGGCATTCGCCGGATCCTGTGCTATGGCAACTCCGACTTGGTGGTTCAGCAATCATCCGGCGACTGGGACGCCAAAGACGCAAACATGGCGAGCTACCGCTTCCTGGTGCAGCAACTCAGCGGATACTTCGAGGGGTGCGAATTCCTTCACGTGCCAAGAAATGACAATGATCAAGCAGATGCCTTGGCACGAGTCGGCTCCACTCGCCAAGCGATACCTTTCGGCGTCGCCCTTCAGCGCCTCCTCAAGCCATCTATCAAGCCTTCACCAGAGTCAGACTCCATCTTTGTGCCGGCCCCTCCAGAAGTAGTCGGATCCGACTCTAGAGCCCCAGCAGACGGCCCCAAGAAAACCACAGTTGAAACCGGCCCGGGGACTTTAGAACCCGGCCCGGGGACTGTGCCAGTCGGCCCGGGGACTTCAGAGCCCGGCCCGGGGACTGCGCCAGTCAGCCCGGGGACTGCGCCAGTCGGCCCAGGACTCCGTCAATCCAGCAAGCGGCCGCGGACTCCAGCCCGCCGCCCCCCAGCCCGGCCACCCTTGTCCAAGTCGCTGTGGTAGCAGTTGAAGAGATAGTAGCACCTTCATGGGCGCAGCCCATCCTCAAGTTTCTAGTGAACAGAGAGCTGCCGACAGATGAGATTCTGGCTCGGCAAGTGCAGCGCCGAGCGGCAGCATACACCATAGTCAACAGAGAGCTAGTCAGGTGCAGTGTCACTGGTGTCTACCAGCGCTGCGTAGAGTCAGAACAAGGCCAAGAAATTCTCAGAGACATCCATCAGGGCGAGTGCAGCCACCATGCGGCTTCAAGGGCACTCGTCGCCAAAGCCTTTCGGCACGGTTTCTTTTGGCCGACTGCCCTGGAAGAAGCTAAAGAGCTAGTCCAAAAATGCAAGGGGTGCCAGATGTTCCGCTCCAAGCCACTTCAGCCGGCTTCCACGCTGAAGACAATCCCCATCGCCTGGCCCTTCGCAGTTTGGGGCCTGGACATGGTGGGACCATTCAAGACGGCCCGAGGCGGCCTAACTCATCTGCTTGTCACGGTGGACAAGTTCACCAAGTGGGTGGAAGCAAAGCCCATCAAGAAGTTGAACGGGCCGACTGCAGTAACCTTCATCGCCGACATCACGGTGCGGTATGGCATACCGCACGGCATCATCACCGACAATGGCACAAACTTCGCCAAGGGTGCCTTGGCCCGTTTCTGCGCGACGTAGGGCATCCGACTGGACTTAGCGTCCGTTGCCCACCCGCAGTCAAACGGCCAGGTGGAACGAGCAAACGGCCTCATCCTGTCTGGCATCAAGCCTCGACTGGTCGAACCACTCGAGTGTTCGGCCGGCTGTTGGGTCGAGGAGCTACCAGCCGTCCTCTGGAGTCTGCGCACGACTCCAAACAAGTCAACCAGCTTCACGCCTTTCTTCCTCGTCTACGGTGCCGAAGCCGTCATCCCAATGGATATAAAATTCGACTCTCCACGAGTCACCATGTACACCAAAGAGGAAGTTGAAGAAGCACGCCAAGACGGCGTTGACCTGCTGGAAGAGGGCCGACTGTTGGCACTCAGCCGGTCCAGCATCTACCAGCAGAGTCTGCGCCGATACCACAACCGAAAGGTCAAGCCGAGATCGTTTCAAGAAGGCGACCTTGTGCTTCGGCTGATTCAGAGAACAGCCGGCCAGCACAAGCTGTCGGCACCTTGGGAAGGCCCCTTCATCATCAGCAAGGTGCTAGGGAACGACGCCTACTACCTAATCGATGCTCAGAAGCCTCGAGCATGTAAGAGGGACGACTCCGGCAAAGAAACAGAGCGCCCGTGGAACGCAAATCTTCTTCGAAGGTTTTACAGTTGATGCAGTATGTATCGCACTACCCCCTTTGTATTAAAGTACTAAGACCTTGGGCCCCCCGAGATGAGCTCAGGGACTGCCTTTTTTGTTATCTGCCTGATAAGAATCACGCTTCCGAATATGCTACTCTTTTTATCATACCGTCTGGCACCGGGTCCGACTAGTCGGCTCAGGGACTTGCCGTCTTGCGCTATGAAATGCTTCTTGCAGTCGGACAAGTAATGTGTCGCGCTCAAGCCGTCTCCTGTCGAAAGCCGCAGCTCGCAGAGCGACTGTTGGTAGGCGGAGAACAAGCAAGAACGGGCGCACACATGAAAAATGGCTAAGGACCTAAAGCATATGCATAGCTCAAGCCGGCTACCAGCCTCTCTCTGCAGAGCCAACTCATGAGTAGTCGGCTCGCCGTCTTAGCTTTTATCAAAGACGGTCGACTCTTGGATGGTCGACCTGACGCTTTCTAGCCGACTTGCTAAAGAAACTCTAAACGGCCAAGTACTTGCCTTCCCGAAGTAGCCAAGCACTCGACCCAGCGACAGTTTGCAGAGCGGCTGTCCAGATGGCAAGGCGGCAACAAAGGAAGGCGGCAAAGGAAAAATCCCAAAGAGCAATAAGCAAGGAAAGGCGGAAATCGGATAAATATTTACATAGGCCCTTGGCCGAATCTTCGAATAGAAGTTCAGGATACACCCCGCGGGTGGAATTGTTCGAACCTAACAAGTTTTCAAAAGATTACTAAAGATAGATAAAACAGAGGCGGAAAAAGCAGCCTAGGAGGTGGTCTCCGGGGACGGAGGATCGGAGGAGACGGCGGTGTCGGGCGCCGGGGCAGTTGGCTGGGCGGTCTCGGCTTGGTCGCCTCCGGCGGCAGTCGCCTTGTCTCCACGCGGCTCGTTGCTGGAGGCGTGATCAAGCTGAGGCTAGCCTTCTGGCGCCTCCGCCTCGCCTCCGTCCTCCGCCTCGTCCTCCTCTTCAGCGCTGGAGTCGATCACCTCCGCCGAGTCTTCGCCATACTCCGGGTTCATCCCGAACCAGTCCGGCGGCACTTCTTCGCCGCTTTCAGCCCGTTCGGGCACGAAGACATTGGTGTCCGTGTACTCGGTGATGGCCGTCGCGCACTCGACAAGGGCGCCCTCCACGACCTCCAGCTCGGCCTGGGCTTCTGACCGGAACGCGGCCAGACGGTCCAGGTCCAGCCCCGGATACCACGCCTTGACGAACTCCAAGGCCCGGCATGCTCTGACTCGGGCCGAGGAGCCCTTCCAAGCCTCAAGACGGTCGGCAGCGACTTCCAGCCAGTCGGCGGTCCGGCTGGCGGTGCGCAGAGCCGGCATGTCCATCCATAGGGCGGCAACCGCCTGGGCGCCGGCACGCTGAAGCCGGCGCAGCAGCCGGTGAGCCGGACGAAGACGGGCTTCAATGCTCAGGAGCTACTCGTCGATGGTTCGAGGGGCATTAGCGGCGATCTCCTCACCCTTCGCCCTTCGCGCCTCTCGAGCAGCCTTGATGGCCAGAGGGACTGCTTGCGAATGACCTGGAAAGAAGTCTGCCAAGACAAAAAAAAAGAAAGTCGAAAAATCAGAAGTCGGCCTGACACATTGTCGGAAGCCCGAAGAAACGAAAGAAACTTACCATCGACAATGTCCTCGATCTCGTGGTAGCCGGAAGTCAGCATCGCCTCCCTATCGGTCCAGGCGGAGCGCTCGATCTCGAACTCGGCCATAAGGGCGGTCTCCCGCGTCTTGGCCTTGTCCCGCGCCTTCTGGAGCAGCTCCCTCTGCTCGGCCATCTGCGTCGCCAGTAGGTCACGCTCTTTAGCGAGCTTGCTGCACTCCTCCGCCTTGGGACGACGAGCGGTGTTGGCCTCGCCCAGTTGCTCCTGAAGAGCGGCATTGGCACCTGAAGAACGAAGAAGAGACAAGCAAGTCGTCAGTAAAGTAGATCGCTGGGGAGATCTGGCCCGACTGCTCAGCAGTCGGCCCGAATCTCAGGGACTACAGCCCACGGGTGCGCCAGCGCGCCCCCGCGAAGAAGGAAGAAAAGAGCTCACCCCGGCTTTCTACCAAGTCGGCGGTCCCCTTGTTCAACTCCTCAACATTGCGGTTGAAGGCAGTGGCGCAGAGATTATGATACTCCTACAAAAAGCCCATGAAGGCAAAGTCAGCGTTCGGAACTCGCCTGAGGGAGTTCCGAACCGCCTGCTCAGCAGCCGGCTCGGAACTCGGGAACTACACCCAGTGGGTGCGCTGGCGCGCCCCCATAGAAAAAACAAGAATCAGAAAGAAGAAGAAAACGTACTCGGACAGATGTCCGCACGACCAGATGCGCCCTGGTGCAGACTTGAAGGTCGTCGCTTTCAGCGCGCAGCTTCGCCTGGACGTCCAGGAGCGCTTGGTTCAGTGGTCCGATGGGGGCGGCACTAGAGGCCTCGATGTCCAGACTCGCCGAGCTGGCGGTGCCGGTTTCCCGAGGTCGCGGCGCTGAAGTCATCCTCTCAAGACGGCGGCGCACCGGCGTGGCAACTTGAAGAAGCAGCCGCGCCTCGGCCTCGTCCGCGGTCGGCGGCTCCGACTGGCCCACCGGCTGTTTACCGTGCGGTCTCCCAGACGGCGGCGGAGGCGGCACGAGGGTGTCCGAGCCGGAAGCCTCGCCGCCCTCCTCCACGAGGGGGTTTTCGGTGCCGACCTCTCCGGTCTGCCCCGTGAACTCCGGAGCCGGCGGCGCCGATGATAATGGGGGGACGAGCATCGCCGATTGGCGATGCACGGCCTCCTCAGCACACCGCTTCACTGCAGTGGCGGCTTCGGCGTCCTCCAGCCTCTTCTGGGCGTTGGCGGCCGCCTTCTCGGCCTGCGCCTTCTCTAGGCGGTCGGCCTCCTCCTCGTCGCGCTTCTCCCACGCATTCCGCTCCGTCGCCTCTCGGAGGTCGGCAGCGGGATCAGGCCGCCGAGTGTTGGCGGACGTCTCTGCCGACCCCATGACAGAGGGGATGGTGACTCTCTCAAGGGAGAGGGGGGCCCTGAAGAAGAACGGAGTGAGAATAAAGGAGAGTTCGGGCAAGATTCAACGAAAGAAAACAAAGAGCATGAAGACTTATGCCGAGACTAGCGGCGGCCTTCTCACTTCCCTTCGGAAGCGGTTGGCCTTCGCGGCCGCCTCCTCCCGTTTCGTCGCGGCGGCCGCCCCCTTGAACTTCTTCAGTTTGCCGCCAGGCGCACTCGGCCCGGCGTGACGCCTCTTCGCGCCGCCCTGGCCAGCTAAGCCGTCCCGCGGGGCGACTTCCCCGTCGGCGTCGTCTTCAGGCCAGTCGGCGAAGGTGGCCGAGGGCCTGAAGCCGCCGTCTGCCCCTTCTCCGCCGCCTTCGGCGTCGGCTTCCATCGCCGCCGCCCCCAAGTCGGGGTCATCGACGTCGCTGTCCGCGCGATCAGGGACGTACTCGCGGGGCTGTCTCGTGGCGCCGACTGCAGGCTCCTTGAGGGGGTTCTAGCCAGAAGAAACCGACAAGAGTCAGAAGCCGGAGTCAGCTGCAAAAGAAGACAAAACCACAGGGAGATGCGACTTACCATAGGAGGGGGGTTGTCGCGCGAGTACGGCTCCTTGCCGAACTGCCAGTCCTCCGTGAACTCGCAGTGCGCGATGTGATTCACCAAGTTCGCCACCTCCTTGCGGGGCATCTCCTTGGTGCTCATCCAGCTTGGATCTCGGAGGCCGCTCATCTGACAGATCAGGTGAGGCCGGCCTTGGAGCGGGAGGACTCAGGGCGCCACGAAGGCGGCCAGAAGGTCGGATCCGACGAGGCCCTCCGAGTGCAGCAAGACTCGGAGTCGCGCTACGGCGGCGGCTCCGAAGGGAGTCAGCGACTTGGCCCGGTGAGACCAGCTGGGGAGCCTCCCAGTTAGGAGGGCGGGGTTGAAGGGCGGCAGGTTGACCCAGTCGCCGTCGGTGGAGAGGTTCTTCACGTAGAAGTATGCGCGCTGCCACATCTTCACCGACTTTATCAGCGAGATGGGAGAAAAGGGGTTGTCGGCTGTTGTGCGCCGCACCGCGACGTAGGTGCCGCACTGAGCCGGAATGCCGGTGGCTTGCGTGCCGAGCTTAGAAGTGAAGAATTCTCCCCACAACTCGAGGGTGGGGAGAACACCGAGAAAGCCTTCGCACAGAGTGGCGAAGGCGGAGAGCAACACCACCGTGTTTGGAGTGAGGTGGTGTGGTTGAAGGCTGTGAAACTCCAAGAATGAGCAGAAGAAACCGCTCGCCGGTATCCCCAGGCCACGCATGAGGTGCGAGCGGAAGATTACCCGCTCGCCCTCCTCCGGCGCTGGTTGGGTCTCCCCCGCCGGCGCGGGGCGGGTGCGCACAAGGTCCACGCAGGGGAGACGGCGGGTTTGGCGGAGGAACTCGATGTGTTCCTTCTCCACCTCCGGGCCATCCCATACGCCGGAGCGCACGACGGGGGCCGCGGCGGAGGAAGAGCTCATCGCCGCGGTGAGGAGTGTTCTTGCTCGACGGCGGGGGCAGGAGGATGAGAAGGCAGATGAGGAGGGAGAGTGGGGGAGAAGGGTGCGCGTGCGGTGCCGCCCCGCTCTTCCCCGCCTATTTATAACCCTGCGGGCTGAGGAGCCGAGGGGGTGGGCGTGGGATTAACTGCGCGCGAAGCCCCACGCCGCCCCACGATTTACCCCACGAAGTTACTGCGCGCAGTAACGACGTGGGGAAGCCAACCGTTCGCGACCGCAGCAGATCCGTTCGGATGCCGAGGCGCGGTGGTGGCGGGCCCCGCCTGACGGCCCATCCCGTCACGCGCGTAGGCGCCACGCGATAGGACCGCCTCGATGGCAGCAGGGAAGCGTATCCGATACGCCGCCTGATTTCCCACCGCGACTTACAACGGCGGCCCCTCGCTGGACAAGATCCGACTTCCAGCGAGTCGGCCAAAAAGAAGACGACGGCCGAGTTTCAGAGTCTGCGCTGGGAAGGTTGAAACTGTTGATGCCCCACAAGGCGGCATCCGCGGGGCTTCACCAGCTTCGGGGACTACTATCGGAGTAATGGGCCACGGGTAGGCTAACCTGGGTCCCTAGATCTTTCAAGTCATCGGGGCAGGCCGCGCCCCTTAAGCCGTGTCCCAGACGGCGACTCCCAGACAAGCCGACTCCAAGCTGGCGACCTCCAGAGAGGCCGACTATGGGAGTCGGCCCATGACTCTTCCCGAAGCCCGATGCAGGGTACGGTCACGACGTGGCCGTCCCTCCCTGCCTACGAGGGACTGGCATGGCTACAGTGAGCCGTATCGCCGGAAGATCTCCGGCGAGGCGCGACACTGTTGCCATGCCTGCCCTGACCTCAGCCACAGTGCGCGACGCACTGTACCCACGACACTGGCCTGTACGGCCCAAAGACCGCGGGGCCGCCTGTCAGTGGGTGGACCGAAGACGGCCTGAGCGCCCCAAAGACGGACCTGTGGGAGTCGGCCTCCCTGGAGTCGGCCGCCTCCTCCCCAGGGCCCCACGAGCCATTAACCAGATAGGATGGGGAATGGCGACAGTGATCGCCCGATAGACGGCGGCACTGTTGCCACGACCCAATGACCAAGCCTGCGTCATCAGGGGTGCCGCACAGTGTCAAGCCTGTCCGCGGGACCCGCCAGTCGGCGGGCCCCAGAAGCCGGCGGGAAGGACGGCGGAATGAGAGACAGACAGCTGGGACCCGCGCCCAGCCAGATTACCATTGTACCCCTTGGGGGTAGGCCTATATAAACCCCCCGGGGCACTCATGCAAAGGGTTCGGACCTTGATAGAGTTAGACCAGATAGCACAGGGAGGAGAGAACTAGCCTTGCTCTCTCCTGCCTCCCGAAACAGCTCTAGGAGCGCCTTTGTAGCCATTTCACTTGAGTGATCATGCGGAGACGCCGCATAGAAGCAGTAGGGGTGTTATCTCCCCGGAGAGCCCCGAAGCTGGGTAAGATTCGCCGGCGTGCATGCCTACGCCTTATCCCGTTTCCAGGCACCGGCGACATTCTACTCGCCCCCACCATGATAAGCCATCCTTTGGCATATGTCGCACCCAACCCCCGACATATGAACTTAATACTCTAGATGCATGCAGGATAGCGGTTGATGTGTGGAGTAATAGTAGTAGATGCAGGAAGGAGTCGGTCTACTTGTTGTAGACGTGATGCCTATATACATGATCATGCCTAGATAATCTCATAACTTTTCGCTTTTCTATCAATTGCTCGACAGTAATTTGTTCACCCACCTTTATACTTATGCTATCTTGAGAGAAGCCACTAGTGAAACCTATGGCCCCCTGGTCTATCTCTTATCATATTTGCTTCCAATCTACTTTTATTTGCATCTTTACTTTTTGCATCTATATATAAAATACCAAAAATATATTTATCTTATCTTACTATCTTTATTAGATCTCACTTTCGCAAGTGGCCGTGAAGGGATTGACAACCCCTTTATTGCGTTGGTTGCGAGTTCTCAGTTTGTTTGTGTAGGTGTGTGGGACTTTTGAGGAGCCTCCTACTGGATTGATACCTTGGTTCTCACAAACTGAGGGAAATACTTATGCTACTCTACTGCATCACCCTCTCCTCTTTGAGGAAAACCAACGCAAGCTCAAGACGTAGAAGGGCTACACAGGTAAGTTAGGTAGGTTTCCTCTCTTTCTAATTTTCTTCTGTTTTCTATTCTGCTATTTCGTTTCTGGATTTAGTAAAATACTAAATCACTTCATAAAATCCTGAAATAAATTTACATGCACTGCTTGAATTATTTCCAACAGCCCTCAAGTACTTCCAAGATTATTTGGACATTTAGAAATATTTATAAGATTTAAATTTCCAAATTCAAATACTTATGAATTAACTCAAAAATCTAGAAATGACCTAAAAATATGTCCATCATTGTTGGCATAGGTTTTCACCTTTATCAGAAATCATGAACATTTTTAAAGGCATTTTTGGGTTCTTTGAAAATGATTTTATTTGAACCTAGTTGAATTCATTTGGTGCTAGGGCTTAGGCAATCCCCATTTCAAGTTTCTTTCAAAGATTAAACATGATGCGCACATGAAGCTAGCCTAGTGTATTGCCAGAAGCTAGGGATGTGACACTCACCCCCACTAAACAAGAATCTCGTCCCGAGATTCAAGACGTGAGGTAAGAAGACAAAGGGGACACTAAGTATCACAAACTTCATGATCCAACTATCTTCTCGGGGTTATTGATTTGTTGACTCAAATTGATCTTGACGTCTTTGCTTTCGAGATCTTCATCCAACACGAGGACAAAAGAGCGAAACATGCCTACATGGATGGATCATCTTAATGATCACAAGATCAACTCACGGAATGGGACGTAGAAACATCTCTTGAGCTGAGACACGAAGCATTCATCCAAAGGAATGGAGTGAAGCAGATGACGAAGGTTCACTAGGTAGACATCAATTCCACACTTAAAAGGGTGGTGAACGATTGTCAACGTAGCGAGGAGTTGAGTTGCCATGATACTACAACGAGACATCCTGGAGGAGGGTGATTCGTAGATTATTACCTTGAGTGGCAAAAAGAATTACCTTTGATATAGAGATCATTGAGACTCTCTAAACCAGCCTAGTGCAATTCTCGAGTGATCGTTTGGAGGGGTTCGGTAGAATGGCATACCCGGATTAGAATGGATGATGTGGATTACCTTGTTGAAAACAACACAAGGGGTGATTTTAGTAACTGGGGAGAAGCTCAACAGTAGAGAGTGAGTCCATTGTTTGAAAAGTTATAGCATAATCGAGGAAGACTGGGAGCAATCCCAATTAGTGCCGGCGATAACACCTAGTGCTTGTGCGTGATCTCAAGAACTTGAGCATTTCCATATTCTTCAAGGTTTTACCAATATCCGTGTCAGGGATCCTGGCAACACAACATACTACCATGACGAATACCGGTGGAGGATGCAGATACAAAGGAAGATAACACTTTCTCAGATGTCACCTTAGCGGGGCCAAGGGGACAAAATCTGGATGATCGACCGAGAGACATTTAGCACTCCGCTTCTAATGTTCTCCTTGAGGTGCTAGTGCAACCCATTAATTAAAATGGTTTGGTACCCAGAACATCAAGTAAAAGGTCGGACTTCAGGAGCTCAAGAATCCACAAGGAATAACTACGGAGGTAAATCCTGTGAAATCCTTATGGGGATGTGGCCAACTTCTTCAATCAAGATACTACAATAATAGGTCTTCCGGCTGGGTGTGTCAGCCACAACATCCACTTTACCGGGTTACACAGAGACCAATATTATAGTTCTTGGGAAACATTCCAACCATCATATCTGCCTGAGATTCAGATCTGGTTGGTGTCAGGATATTCCAAACTCATCGAGTCTAGAAAGAAAAATGACAGTTTGCAACACAAATCAATGAGATGATGTTGCGAGATTCTCGGGGAATGAACTACGATAGCAAGCTCCAAAACATGAGCTGGTTCTGCTACAACATGTGAACACGTTGTCCAAGACAAGCATGACCACACAGTAGTCTTATAATAAAACACTACCGAGTTCAGGAGGGGAACCATCATCAAGGATATCAAAGTCCTTGCATAAGTCTTGCTCTTAAGAAGGAACTTCTTCTCCTTGAACAAATCAATCAGTGGCTTGGTGTGTTGGGAATACATGTAGAATGAAGGTTGCAAGTCTCCGAACCACAGAATACTTCGCACGTATGCATGACCGATTTGGGATGATTCCAAAGGAAGCAACATTGACTTTCTTGAATCCACGGCGGCAACTTGCATCAAATGCACATGAACGGAGGAAGTCACTTCTTACATCCGAACATATGCTTCATGAGCTAGCATGAACAAATGCTTTCAAAAGTTTCCAACACTAGCTCAATGTTCAACAAAATTATGGAGAAGACAAGGATGTTGTCGATGGGCTCAACAACAATTCATCCGGGTTTCCATGAAAATGGAATTCCATAATTATGAGAACAAGTGATAGTATTGGTCAGACCAAAGGATATAATGGTGTATGCTTGAGGAAACTACCGCGAGTAAGACAACATTACGAACATCGTTGGTTCTGATTTGATTTGAGGATAGCCCACACTCAAATCTAAGTTTTGGCAAGACAATAGGTCCAATAATTGACCACGAGGTTCAATCAAGGAAGACATCATCTATCTTCAACACACACACACACACACACAAGATATCCCTTAAAATGAACTAAGTCGGACAAGCTTTCATCTTCCAACTCTCCAAGTTGATGTATAGCTTAACCAACTAGCTCAGGGGTATCCAACACGGATTCTTGGAGAAAGGGTGGTTTACAGGAATAAACCAACTTGATCACGAACTCAACATAAGGGTCAGAGGACAACCTGGTAATACTTCCGAGAAGACATTCAGAAAATCATGAACCACCACATGTTACTAAGCTCGAGAACAATCTTGCTTTTCAGGGCAAGATGATATGATCAATAGAGCAAGGGATTGATACAATCCTAACCCATTAACCAGAGGGTGCACCGGAAATAAGGACTAGGTAGCACGATCAATCTTAGAATGATGATTCCATAACCAACACACTAAGAATGAGATTTTCGTCCATTAACCACTAAGCAACATGGTTGCTAGGGGTATTGATTTCACACATCACAGTTCACTTATCAGCATTCCGGTTACAACAACACGAGGACCAATGAATGAATGATGATGGTGAGAAGTATCACTACGTCAAGAATTCATACGAGATGATACAATTCACATGACGATCATGACATGAAGAGGGTAACACTCCAAGGTAGAACAGAACAAAAGCTGGGTTGGCATTTTGATCTGCGAGATACAACTACTTTGACCCAATCCTGGATATGGAAGAGGTACTGGGGTTTGTTTCTCCTAGTCATTCCGAATAGGATGGCTTGCGGACCACAAGAGTAATACGCATCGATAGCACGGGTGCACGACTACTCTTGACTATCAATTGATAGACGAAGATCAGAAGACAACTAAAGAGGGATAACTCGAAAGAACATACGATTTACTGAGTTGTGGATGCACGGACTAGCATGTCGAACGAGTTCAACATATTTCTTCCGGATAACCCATGCAGAAAAGTAGAACTGACAGAGTCACAATATAGAATCAAGAACTCATCAGGAGCACTCTCATTGTGATCTTTCGATCAGTGAGGAACTTCTGCCATGAGCAGTTCATGGTATTTGGAAGAAGGATATACCACGAACCTCGAGGACTAATGCAAAGGTTGCCAATATCCTAAAGGAACGAGCAAACACTATCAACATGAGGTAAGTAGGGTGAATCTCGGGTTCAAGAACCCAGGAATAGAATACCTACTAATTAAATTGCATCACAGGATGCTTTCGAGAATGATGGCCAGAATGATCACACTGGGAACACATAACATGGCTAGATTACTAGGTGATACTCTAGACACCTAGGCTCATAATAATAGCTCCAACATAAATGCTGAGGCAATGAAATACCTGAACACACTAGTTAGTGTGGTTGATCTGGCACAAAGGATCTTCAGAACGGTAAAAAGGAATTTGCAAATGCATCGGACTATTTAGAAACCTGGGATGACTCGGACAGCGTAACGGCTGTAAATGCTTAAAAGGATTTAAGACATCCTGCAAATGGTGGCATAACCACTCGATCGTCACAATATCAAGGTTCCGAGATCAACTATGAACACACAAAGGTAGTAGAAACTAAACTAAGGCTTAAATCTAACAATCTTATAAGTCTACGGATTAGTAACACGTGATCCTGATAGAAAGAAGGGAAGGCCTAGTTTCTTAACCCCGTAGGAAAGATAAGATGACTCGGATCAGAGGGCATGAGGTATAAGGAGTAAAAAGAGCCTTACGTTCCATCCCACAATCAATTCCCTTATATAACTAAAAAAAAATTCTAGACTCAACTTCAACCAGTTTGGCTTGGTAATCTTACAGGCAGTCAGGCTCTGATACCAAAGCTGCCAGGACCCCGACTCAATGCCACACTGATCTAGCATGTAACACCTCATATCACTTTGCGGCCTCACACACGGTATTCCCACGGGTGTCGCCTTACCAGGCCCGGGATCGTTTGCGCCTTTTGGCACACGTATATGATAGTGTCGCTAGCATCCATATGACAAGGAACCCAGGCTGACATGGCTAGTCGTGAACCCAAAGTGGCACTAACTCACAGGAACAGGCATACATGACCCAGCAACGAACGTGTCGGTCATCAGCGAGTGAATCCGGGCTGTAGCAACTGGGCTAGAAGGACTCCTGTAAATCGGGCTGTAGCAGGCTAACAGGACTCCGGTAGACACTGCGTGACATTTCCTCGAAGGGACAGACACATGAATGAAGAAAGACACATGCCGGCCAGCCTAAGTGTTCTGGAGCAGTAGCAAGCTACCAAGGCTCAGTGGAAGCACTAGGAGACATCCCGGTAAGAGAGGCTACCAAGGATAAACAACTAGTTAGTCAGATCCCACACATACCAAGCATTTCAATAACATACACACAATATGCTCGATATGTGCAAATACAGCATGGCATCACAACATGACTCTACAGCTCAAGTATTTATTCCAATAGGCTCTGAGGAGCGAGATATTACAAACATGGGTCTCACGACCCAACATTCAGATCATACAAGTCAAAGCACATGCGGAAGCTTAACATGTCTGAGTACAGACATCTACAAATGAAAAAGGCTGAGAAGCCTGACTATCTACCAGATCCTGCCGAGGGCACAAGATCGTAGCTGAGGTAACAAGCTAAACGTCGAAGTCCACGCGGAATTACTAGTGAGACCGAAGTCTCTCTGCAAAAACGTAAAATAGGCAAACGTGAGTACAAATGTACCCAGCAAGACTTACATCAAAACTAACTACATATGCATCATTATTAACAAGGGGTTGGTGGGGTTTAACTACAGCAAGCCAGCTTTGACCCGGTGGCTATCCTGAACTACGACTGCAAGTAATTCTTTTGAGGTGGCGCACACGAGTCCACATATTCACCATATCAATACACCACTATGGATCCGCTCCCGTCTCCCTACGAGAACGCCATCCATAGCACTCACGCTTATCTTGCCTATTTTAGAGTATCCACTTCCACTTGTTTATGAACTGTATAGGCAACCCAGAAGTCCTTTACCGCAGGCACGGCTATTCGAATAGATGATGTTAACCCTGCAGGGGTGTACTTCTTCACACACGCTCTCACCACTTATCGCCGTTTACACGACATGTACTCGGCAACCTTCAAGCGGAAGCCCAGCGAGGGTGTCGGCCATGACCTGACTAACCACACAAGTCTCTCATCCAGGTTTATTGCCTATTCGGTTTCCACTGCAAGGAGATCTGGCCGGGGTGTCGCTCACGGCCCCAAACGATGTGAGAAGGGTTCCCAAGCCCACCATCCGGGTGCCACTTGGTACACCGTGCCACCTGTGCCTAGTCTGTCCCAAGCCCACCCTGCCGGGTGCCACTCGGTAGAAAAATAGCACTACCTACAAACACCAGAAACTAGTTGCGACTCCTGGAGAGAGATCAAGTCGGTTAATAAGTCGAGAGAGTTAATTAAGGATCCCAATGTGTGGTAGTAGTTGTTGATGGATCACAAACACAGAACTCAGTTCTTGAGGACGGTTTCAATGAGACAACCCGCCATGTTCTCCTACATGGCCTCTCACCTCTACCTTTACCAAATCGTGTTCACACACTTAGCTCACACACCGTAGGAAAAGTTCATCACTATTCCAATTCATCCCCGATGAATCAGACCTGACTCAACTCTAAGCATAGCAGGCATGACAAACAAGCATGAATGAGTAGGCACATCAGGGCTCAAACAACTCCTACTCATGCTAGTGTGTTTCATCTATTTACTGTGGCAATGACAGGTCATGCAGAGGATAAAGGGGTTCAGCTACCGCAGCAAGTAACAGATGAATTATTGTTGTCCTAATGCAGTAAGAGAGAGCACGAGCGAGAGAGTGGGATTGTATTGGAATGAACAAGGGGGTTTTGCTTGCCTGGCACGTCTGAAGATAGTATAGTTCTTCATCGGTGTCATCGATCACATCGTCCGTACACGTCTACTGAGAGGGGACAAGCACCGACAAACAAAGAAGAAACACAATCAATGCAATGCCCAATATGATGCATGATCATGACATGGCAATAGGTTGTGGTTTGAGCTAATGCAACTAGCAGCAGGTTAAATGGAGTTGGTTTGAATCCAAGATTCAAATTCAAACTTCACATATGGCATTTAAAATGCCATTAATTCAAATTGTTGTATACAGCAGTCTTAAGTTGTTCAAACATGCATGATAATGCCATAAACATATTCTTTGGATTTTTCTGATCATTTTTCATATATAAATTATTTCATTCTGAGTTACGGTTGAATTTATATGAATTTTAGAAGTTTAGGGCATTTTCTGGAATTTACTCAATAAGATTAAATCCAGAAAAAGGTTAACTGCATCAGCATGATGTTGGAGTGACGTCAGGAGGTCAAAGGCACCAGCCCAGGTCAAACCTCATGGTTGGGACCCACATGTTAGTGTAACATCTAACTAACAGAGTTAGTTAGTGTTAGGTTAGCACTAACCTAGGTTAATTAGGGCCTGGGCTCACTTGTCAGTGTGTCAACTAATTAACTAAGTTAATTAGCGCTAACTAAACTAACATCTAAACTAAATAGGGGCATGGCCCACGCGTCAGTGACCCTGGGGGGTCAAACAAGGTCAACCCCGGGTCGGCGGGGTCAAACCCACCGGCAACTTGACGCCGGCGAGGCCAGCTGCGGTGGCGAGCCTCGGGTTTTTGTCTCCGGCGACCAAACGGCTGGCAGAGGGCATCTACGTGATGCGGACGCACGTCTGCATCGAGTGGTGGTGGCGGTTGGGCCTAGGGTGGCCGGAGTTGTCACCGGTGATGACCTCGGCGGTTGCCGGAGCTCGGGTGAGCTCAGGGTCGAGGCTATGGCGGACGAGTCGGTACGTGCGAGGCATCTACGGGCCATACGCGACGCGGCGAGGTCAGTGGACAGGACGATGGGGCCGTTGCATGGCCGGAGCCACGTCGGCGGCAAGCTCGGGCGGCGGCGCATGCGGGTGTGCTTGGTGCGGCGACTACGGCGAGTGGCAGAAAGAACAGAGAGGGAAAGGATGGTCAGTGGCTCACAACGGATGCAGGGGTGGCTTCGGCGTGCTTTGGGAAGCACCGGAGCGAGCGCAGCAGCGAGGGGGACCTTCAACGGCCGGCGACGAAGATGATGAAGATGGCGACGATGCAGGTCCTCCGGCGAGGCACGGCTCAGTGGGGAGGAAGAGGGGGTTGAGGCGAAGCTCATGGGCACATCGGAGAAGCGAGGGGGAGGCGGTGGCTGCGGCAGCAGCGAGTGGCGGCGACGAGCTCTGCTCGGTGGGAGAGAGAGGGAGCCAGAGGAGGGGGGGGGAAGGCAC
>NC_057807.1:344562152-344619080 GCF_018294505.1 Triticum aestivum | reverse complement strand
GGGAGAGAGTGAGAGGCCTCGGGGGGGGGGGTGCGTGGGAGAGATCCAGGCGACGGGGACGCAGGCAGGCAGGGTGGAGGTGGCCGGGGCGCGTGCCGGCGCGCTGCAGCCACGCGCTCGTCCTCCTAGCAAGGAGGAAGACGACAGGGAAGGAGGCGGTGGCGGGCTGGGCCGGCCACTTGGGCCACCAGGTGGGCTACAAAGGTAAGTTAGGTAGGTTTCCTCTTTTTCTAATTTTCTTCTGTTTTCTATTCTGTTATTTCGTTTCTGGATTTAGTAAAATACTAAATCACTTCATAAAATCCCGAAATAAATTTATAGGCACTGTTTGAATTATTTCCAACAGCCCTCAAGTACTTCTAGGATTATTTGGACATTTAGAAATATTTATAAGATTTAAATATCCAGATTCAAATACTTATGAATTAACTCAAAAATCCAGAAATGACCTAAAGTATGTCCATCATTGTTGGCAGAGGTTTTCACCTTTATCAAAAATCATGAACATTTTTAAAGGCATTTTTGGGTTCTTTGAAATTGATTTTATTTGAACCTAGTTGAATTCATTTGGTGCTAGGGTTTAGGCAATCCCCATTTCAAGTTTCTTTCAAAGATTAAACATGATGCACACATGAAGCTAGCCTAGTGCATTGCCAGAAGCTAGGGATGTGACAAAGGCGCGCCCGGCACCCTCCTTGGGCAAGGCTCGGGGGCTCTCTCCTGGAGGGCTTCAGACTTTGCCAAGATCAGGAGGGAGGCACTCGGGCACCACTTGGAGGCGTGCTTCGCGGCATGTTTCCTCAGGAAGGCACGGGGCAAGGAGGGCCCGACCCTCAGGAGTTCATCACCAAGGCCACTCATGAGCTTCAAGAATCAAGATTCATACGCGGCGATCGCCGCCTGCCCAACGTAGCTCCCCATCCAGATGAGGATGGCGGGCTGCGCGTCTGCATTGACTACCCAGGGCTCAGCTGAGTCACGTCTCAGGAGCGCCTCTGGCCTTCGCTCGTGGGACGCTGCGAGGGTTCGCCGCACAACTACGTTCGCATGCCTTTCGTCTTGCCGAACACGGCTGCTGCTCACCAGCATCTTATGCGGAGTATTCTGGCAGCTCAGGAGGCCAGGCACCATGCGGTCCTGGCAGAGATGGAGATGGTCCTCAAGGAGCCGCCCAGACCCCCAGAGCCTCCCGAGGCTCAGGGCTCTGGAGGCTCGTGAGGATCAGCCTCTTCACCGCGCATCGTCATCTGCTTCAACACCCGCTCTACAATAGCATCAGGTGACATCTTTCGAGTTTCATTTCAGTTGGGAGCGCCCTCAGGGCTGCATTATTCCCAGGTCTGAAAGTGCAACTATCCCTAGGTGGTTTTGGTAATTCATAACAACATATAGCTCATTGAGCTAATGCTATTCCAAGACTATTATTTCAGGAAAGCTCAATGAATGGCATGGCATGGATGATGAAAGTGGATCCCTCAAAATACTAAGGACAAAGGATTGGCTCAAGCTCAATAGCTCAAGACTCTTCATTTTATATTTTAATGATCCAAGATCACATTGAGTCTATAGGAAAAGCCAATACTATCAAGGAGGGATGAGGTGTTGCTTAATGAGCCTCTTGCTTCATGTGCTTAGTGATATGCTCCAAAACCCTCAACTACTTTCCCACATCCACAAATGACCTAAACCCAAAGCCAAAATCGGTCACACTGATTCTTCCTATCCGGCGCCACCGATTCCAAAAGTCATAGCCACTGCCACAAACCCTAAGCAAATCGGTCTTACCAATAGGGATCTCGGTCTCACCGAGATGGGATTGTAATCTCTCTGTTTCCCTTCGTAACGTTTCGGTCTAACCGAAGTGAGCGATCGGTCCCATCGAGATTGCAATGTAAACTCTCTGTTTCCCTTTTGTAACATTTCGGTCTCACCGAAAAGAGCAAATCGGTCCCACCGAGTTTATCTGACCAACTCTCTGGAAAGCTTATTACCAAATCGGTCTCACCGAGTTTGTGTAATCGGTCTTACCGAGATTACGTTATGCCCTAACCCTAACCGAATCGGTCTCACCGAGATGCATGTTGGTCCCACCAAAAATCACTAACGGTCACTAGGTTTACTACATCGGTCCGACCGAGTCTGTTGAATTGGTCCCACCGAGTTTGGTAAATTGTGTGTAACGGTTAGAATTTCTATGGAGGCTATATATACCCCTCCGCCTCCTCTTCATTTGTGGAGAGAGCCATCAGAACGAACCTACACCTCCAACTTACCACTTCTGAGAGAGAACTACCTACTCATGTGTTGAGGCCAAGATATTCCATTCCTACCATATGAATCTTGATCTCTAGCCCTCCCCAAGTTGCTTTCCACTCAAATCTTCTTTCCACTAGATCCAAAACCTATGAGAGAGAGTTGAGTGTTGGGGAGACTATCATTTGAAGCACAAGAGCAAGGAGTTCATTATCAACGCACCATTTGTTACTTCTTGGAGAGTGGTGTCTCCTAGATTGGCTAGGTGTCACTTGGGAGCCTCCGACAAGATTGTGGAGTTGAACCAAGGAGTTTGTAAGGGCAAGGAGATCGCCTACTTCGTGAAGATCTACCGCTAGTGAGGCAAGTCCTTCGTGGGCGACGGCCATGGTGGGATAGACAAGGTTGCTTCTTCGTGGACCCTTCGTGGGTGGAGCCCTCCGTGGACTCGCGCAACCGTTACCCTTCGTGGGTTGAAGTCTCCATCAACGTGGATGTACGATAGCACCACCTATCGGAACCACGCCAAAAACATCCGTGTCTCCAATTGCGTTTGAATCCTCCAAACCCTTCCCTTTACTTTCTTGCAAGTTGCATGCTTTAATTTCCGCTGCCTATATACTCTTTGCATGCTTGCTTGAATAGTGTGATGATTGCTTGACTTGTCCTAAAATAGTTAAAATCTGCCAAACTCTAAAATTGGGAAAAGGTTAAGTTTTTATTGGTCAAGTAGTCTAATCACCCCCCTCTAGATATACTTCAAGGTCCTACAAGTGGTATCAGAGCTTTGGTCTCCATTTGCTTTGATTTCCATAGCTTTTGGTGGTCATAGCCTTGGTTTCACAACCTAGGAGAGTATGGCATCTAGCGAGGGAAATTATCACCGTAGAGGTCCTTACTTTGATGGTACTAATTTTGCTAGTTGGAAGCATAAGATGAAAATGCATATTCTTGGACATAACCCCGCCGTTTGGGCAATTATTTGTATTGGCTTGCAAGGTGAATTCTTTGATGGGAGAGAATCGAACCGTGAAGCTAATGCGGAAGAATTGAAGATGCTGCAATACAACGCTCAAGCTTGTGATATCATCTTCAACGGATTGTGCCCCGAAGAATTCAACAAAATCAGCCGTCTTGAGAATGGAAAGGAAATTTGGGATACTTTGATTGATATGCATGAAGGTACCGAGTCCGTCAAGGAATCCAAGTTGGATGTGCTCCAAAGTCAGCTTGACAAGTTCAAAATGAAGGATGGTGAAGGTGTCGCTGAAATGTACTCTAGGCTTGCTCTTATCACAAATGAGATTGCTGGCTTAGGGAGTGAAGAGATGACCGACAAATTCATCATCAAGAAGATCCTAAGAGCATTGGATGGAAAGTATGATACCGTGTGCACATTGATTCAAATGATGCCAAACTACAAAGATCTCAAGCCAACGGAAGTCATTGGAAGAATTGTTGCTCATGAGATGTCACTCAAGGATAAGGAGGAACTTCACAACAAGTCAAGTGGTGCTTACAACGCCTCAAGTGAAGCCCCCACATTATCAAGTGAGAAACAAACCTTCAATGAAGAATTGAGCTTAATGGTGAAGAACTTCAACAAATTCTACAAGAGTAGAAGCAAAGAAGGAAGCTCCAAGTCAAGGTCTTACAATGACAAGAGATCTTCTAGTCGAGAGCGCAATTTCTACAATTGTGGGAGACCCGCACACTATTCCAATGAGTGTACGGCACCCTACAAAAGAAGAGAAGATTCTCCAAGAAGAAGGAGCAAGTGAGAAGAATCACCACCAAGAGAGAGGAGGAGTAGAGATGATCGTTATGAACAAAGACCCTCACGGAGAAGCAAGGATTCGGAAAGGAAGGACAAGTCATCAAGGAGCTACACAAAACGAAGACATCAAGCTCATGTTGGTGAATGGGTATCCGACTCCGACTCCGACAATCACTTCGAGAGAAGCTATCCTCCGACTCCGAATATACTCAAGATGAAGGTGTTGCCGGTCTAGCACTTGTGTCAACCAACTCCTACGCCATATTTGATTCACCAAATGAAGGTGTTGGAAGATGCTTCATGGACAAAGGTCCAAAGGTAACACACCCTGAGTATGTTGATTTCAATAGTGATGAAGATGACTTGCTTGTGGATGATGATTTACTTTTTGACAACTCTAGTGATGAATACTATGATGAAACGTCAATTAATCATGCTAATCAAGATAAAACGAATGACAATGATAAGGAGAAGATTGAGCTTCTAACTAAAGAACTAAACACTCTTAACTTAGCTCATGAAACTATCTACGAAGATCATCGAGAACTTTTAAGGGCTCATGAAAAATTACGCTTTGAAAAGTTCAATCTTGAGCAAGAGCATGAGTTCTTAAAAGCAATCAATGATGATCTCCGCAAGAAAAGTTCTTCTTACAATGCCAAGCGTTTACTCTCATCTACTTACATGCCTCAAGTCAAGTCTAGTAACAAGTACAAGAAAGATACTTCCTCTAGTAGTAACAATAATAATGTCAAATCTAATATTGTTGCTTCTAGTAGTTCTCTTGATTCCACTAATGATTCTCTTAGCCAAGTTACACTTGAGCAAGAAAATAGCGTATTGAAGGGAATTATAGAGAAAGATGTTTACAAGAGCCTTGCCGGGAGTAAGCAATTCGAGCAAATTGTACGCAAGCACGGAAGGCACCGGAAGAATCAAGGTGTTGGTTTCGAACGAAAGTTCAATGCCAATGGAGTTGAGTGGGAAGAAGATCAATACCCCAAGATGAAGTTTGTTCCTCAACAAGAGAAGTATGATTCTACTTCCTTCAAGGGAACACAAGCTCAAGATGATCTTCCACCACAAGACCACAAGAACAAAGGCAAAGACAAGCTTCAATAAGAGATTGATGCATTTGAAGAAGTACCTAAAGCCTCATTCAAGTGGGTCCCCAAGACTACGTCAAGTTCTACTTCATCAAGTACAACTACAACTCCAAGGATTCCCATCAAGATGATGTGGATCCCGAAGAAGAAGAACTAGAGAGTTCTTGAGGGTGACTCCGCCAACATTCTTCATTCATATCATTTTGGCAAGAACAAGTGCAATCAACTTCCACATCTTGCACTAGTTCAAGGAGTCACAAACCCTCATGTTGGTAAGGCAAGGGACAATGTAACCTAATGATTTCATGGACGTCATCTTGTGTGTGCATCACTCTATGTCTATGTATATTCTTGTTTGTTCCTTGTGGGACTAACCCATGTAGGTAAGTTGAAAGTGCAACACACTCCAAAGGATTGCTCCAAATGATCTACATCAACATTGACCATCTACATGTTCAACACCTACATGAAGTCATCATCGACAAAACCCATGGTTAGTTCATCCCTCTAAGGGGGCATCTCACATCTAGGGGGAGCTTAAATCTAAGAATTGAGTCAAAGCAACTCTAATGGTGTGAACAAATCAATGCATTATGTAAAAGTGGTAACCCCACTTGAGCTTAAACGATGAGTATGACCTATGATCAAATGTTCTCATTTGACTCCTAAGTCAATATACTCATATATAGATGACCTAGTCATCGACAATTATTTGATAGATGCTAGAATTGGTTGTGCATGCTTTGCCACATATTTCATTTGCCATCTTATTGTGTGAGCATGCTGGTGCATATTTTACTCATTCAAGGACATCCACTTGTTGTTTTGATTGTTTGGTTTTTCTTTTTGCCAAGTGGATGGACAAGAATGCCTAAGAACTTTCTTTAGCTATCTATGCTTTCCTCATCTCAAACTCTATTCATGCTACATCACAAAATTTGATCAAGTCAGATTCGAACCACTCTGTGTGAGGAGCACTTGAAGTCCCCGATTCGTCATAGACTTAAACTTCCAAAACCTCTTTGTGACTCTCGGTCTTACCGATTCCTCCATTTCGGTCCTACCGAGATCATTAAGTTGATCTGAGTTTTCAATCTCGGTGCAACCGATTTGAACTTTTTGGTCACACCGATTTGCTGTAACTGTACACAGTTATGCATCTCGGTGCCACCGAGTTGTTACTCTCGGTCACACCGACAGGGTCGGGCTATATATAGTCACGGGCAAAATTTTGGAAATTTCTCCGAAACCCCTCGCCTGCGCAATAGCTCGCTCTGCCATCGAATGTCTCCGGATCGTCTCCTCGTCGCCAGCAGCCTCTAGTAGCTGGTCTCTGCCGCCGTCAACGGATTTCGCCCCCGCTGTTGCCGCCGTAGCGAGTCCACCGCCAAGCTAGGGTATGGACTCGATCTTTGTGCTATCCTCGTCTGATTCCTAGCACATTGTATTCTTATGGATTCTTGCCACGATTGAAACACTCTTATCCAGCCAAAGTAATCCGTAGAGTAGATTATATTCGAAATTTTAGGGTTAGGTTTCCGCCGAAACCATCTCGGACCCACCGAGTTGAAAGACTCGGTCTCACCGATTTGGCTTATGCCATTGCACTAGTGACTCTCTGTCTGACCGAGAATTACTAATCGGTGCGACCGATTTGAGGATTCTGTGAAACCCTAGCAGTCTCGGTGCCACCGAACTGTGACTCGGTCCAACCGAGATCATCAGTTTAGGTTCCGAAACTACTTCGGTATCACCGAGTTTGAAAATCGGTTGATCCGAAATGCTTTCTGTGGAAAACTGAAACTGAATTTTTGAATCATTCTTTTTGAAAAATCTCTGCATTTTGTGATGCTCATCTATTCTATCTCATCTATAACTCTTCACAGGGTCAGCAGTCAGCTTTTTGCAGCATGTCAGACCAGAGTGACAGCCAGAACAGGTCAGAAGAGCAGATGGACTTGAGTGAGGGCACTAGTCCCTCAACTACAGATGAAGGGAGAAGAAGCACTCCTACCAACCTGCCTAAGGCTGCTACCAGGCAGAGAAGGAAAATAACTTCAGACTCAGAGGATGAGGATTATAAAGCTGAGGAAGATGAGGCTACTTCCAAGAAAGTGGTGCTCAAGAAAGAATATGGCTCTGCACATAGCACTAAGCCTGGATTGAAGAAGAAAGTTCCTGCCAATAGGACACCAATGCCTAAAGACGGAAAGTCCACTCAAGTGCCAGCCCAGACAGAACCCAAAGAGGCACGTGAGAAGAAAATCACTTCTTCCAAACCTCAGAAAGTCCCCACTGGAGAGACTATGAAATTCACAATTGAATCAGAGGATGAAGGTGCTCAGGACAAGAAGAAGAAGAGAGCAAGAACCACAACTTCCAAGGTCCTTGGAAAGCCCTCAATGAGAAGAGATTCTGAAGAAGAGGAAGAGGTTGCTGCACCAGCACCTAAGGCACCCAAGCTTATGGGTGACGCAATCAGATCAGGAGCTGCAACATCTAAGCCCAAAGAAGCACCCAAAGCTGCCTCCAAGGCCAAGCAAGTTCCAAAGAGGAATACTAGAAGTATTCCAACTGCTGAGAAGAACAAGGCCCCAGTGCCCAGTGTTGCTGAAGAAGAAGATGAAGAAGTTCAAGTCGTAATAAAGCTCAAGCCCAAGATACCAGACCACAATGATGCCCATCCTGTGGCTGAGGACATGAGGATCAGGAAGGATTCAGGGCTGAGACTGTGGAGGATGGAAGATCCATATGCATCAAGGAGAAGAACTGCTGTTGACTATAGGTTCCATACAAAGGAACAACAAGACTTCTATGAAACAATTCTGTTGGATAAAAAGCCCATAGTTTGTGACATGAGGTGGGTCGACTGGACCTACATCAAGGACAATGAAGAGCACTATCCTGGAGTGCAAGAAAGCTTTGTTGCTTGTTGAGTTGCTGATTTTGTTGGACCAAAGTTCACTCACTGGAATGATGAACTTATCATGCAATTCTACTCCACAACGCACTTTTACCCAGATGGAAGAATTGTTTGGATGTCTGAAGGTACAAGGTACCAGTCAACTGTTGAAGAATGGGCAAGTCTGATAAATGCCCCCAAGGAAAATGAGGATGACCTGGATATCTATGCAAAGAAGAAGATGGATCACAATTCCATGGCTCACATGTACAAGGGGATTCCAGACAAGGCAGTTGAGACTCACAAGTTTGGATCAGTTCACTTTCTGCTGTCAGGGTTGCCAACCATCAATTGGATAAGGAACATTTTCCACTTTATCCAGACTTTGAGGACAATCAGGTTGTCATGAATGAGAATGATCCAACATCAGTTCAAGCTCAAGAGAAGAAGGAGAAGGCAAAGAAGGAGAAGGCTGCCAAGATGCCAACTCAAGAGGAGGCATCTGAATATTTCTTGAAGACCAAACAGGAGAAGCTTGGTTACTTGATAGCATCTACATTGAGGATTGAGAAGGGACTGGCCACCCTCACTCAGAATCAGGAGAGCCTTGAGAGAATCATGGAACTCAAATTCCATGACCTTGATGTCAAAGTAACTGAGATTCAGTCAGTTGTAGAGCAGCTGCAGGAGGACATGCAGGAGAAGCAGGGCAAGACTACAACTAATGTGTTTGCCAGAGTGCCCAGAGCCCAGAGGTCAGTTGCAGTGCCAGTGAAAAACACTAGAGCAACAACTTCAGCACTAGCTACTGCCCCTTCAGTTCCAGTGCAACTAGCTCCAGCATCCACTCCAGCACCCTCTACTTCAACTGAAGCCTTCGTCCTTGGAGTCATTAGGACACCACCACCAGAAGATCATGCGTGAGAGTCGATCTAGCACTATGCATTTTCGATGAACTTTTTGGTAACTTGTTGCCAAAGGGGGAGAAAAATGTATAGACCATAGGCTTCGAGAGAGAGAGGGTGTTGCTTTTGTTCTCTCTTGCTTTATTTGGTGGTTTTAAACTTGTTTGCTTTGATTGGTTGAGGTACTATGCTTGTGAGACATTGATGATCATGTGTTTGATGATAAGCTACACTTATGCATGCTTGATATTATCCTATCTATCTTATGTGATCATTCACTATGCTTGGTGATGAGTGCATGTATTCAATGTTTATTATTTTGAGCGCTCCACCAAGATGTATGTGACATGGAAGAGTAACCCATGAGCCTAATTCATTGTGCATTTGCAGTCCAAAGCAAATCTTAACCCATGCACAAACTTAGGGGGAGCTCTTACTTATCACATACTTCTCAAAGCGACGATGTTATTCAATCTTATTATCATTTATCGAAGCTTTGATCTATATGTTGTCATCAATTACCAAAAAGGGGGAGATTGAAAGTGCAACTATCCCTAGGTGGTTTTGGTAATTCATAACAACATATAGCTCATTGAGCTAATGCTATTCCAAGACTATTATTTCAGGAAAGCTCAATGAATGGCATGGCATGGATGATGAAAGTGGATCCCTCAAAATACTAAGGACAAAGGATTGGCTCAAGCTCAAAAGTTTAAGACTCTTCATTTTATATTTTAGTGATCCAAGATCACATTGAGTCTATAGGAAAAGCCAATACTATCAAGGAGGGATGAGGTGTTGCTTAATGAGCCTCTTGCTTCATGTGCTTAGTGATATGCTCCAAAACCCTCAACTACTTTCCCACATCCACAAATGACCTAAACCCAAAGCCAAAATCGGTCACACCGATTCTTCCTATCCGGCGCCACTGATTCCAAAAGTCATAGCCACTGCCACAAACCCTAAGCAAATCGGTCTTACCGATAGGGATCTCGGTCTCACCGAGATGGGATTGTAATCTCTCTGTTTCCCTTCGTAACGTTTCGGTCTAACCGAAGTGAGCGATCGGTCCCACTGAGATTGCAATGTAAACTCTCTGTTTCCCTTTTGTAACATTTCGGTCTCACCAAAAAGAGCAAATCGGTCCCGCTGAGTTTACCTGACCAACTCTCTGGAAAGCTTATTACCAAATCGGTCTCACCGAGTTTGTGTAATCGGTCTTACCGAGATTACGTTATGCCCTAACCCTAACCGAATCGGTCACACCGAGATGCATGTCAGTCCCACCGAAAATCACTAACAGTCACTAGGTTTACTAAATCGGTCCGACCGAGTCTATTGAATCGGTCCCACCGAGTTTGGTAAATTGTGTGTAACGGTTAGATTTTGTGCGGAGGCTATATATACCCCTCCACCTCGTATTCATTCATGGAGAGAGCCATCAGAACGAACCTACACTTCCAACTTACCACTTCTAAGAGAGAACTACCTACTCATGTGTTGAGGCCAAGATATTCCATTCCTACCATATGAATCTTGATCTCTAGCCCTCCCCAAGTTGCTTTCCACTCAAATCTTCTTTCCACTAGATCCAAAACCTATGAGAGAGAGTTGAGTGTTGGGGAGACTATCATTTGAAGCACAAGAGCAAGGAGTTCATTATCAACGCACCATTTGTTACTTCTTGGAGAGTGGTGTCTCCTAGATTGGCTAGGTGTCACTTGGGAGCCTCCGACAAGATTGTGGAGTTGAACCAAGGAGTTTGTAAGGGCAAGGAGATCGCCTACTTCGTGAAGATCTACCGCTAGTGAGGCAAGTCCTTCGTGGGCGACGGCCATGGTGGGATAGACAAGGTTGCTTCTTCGTGGACCCTTCGTGGGTGGAGCCCTCCGTGGACTCGCGCAACCGTTACCCTTCGTGGGTTGAAGTCTCCATCAACGTGGATGTACGATAGCACCACCTATCGGAACCACGCCAAAAACATCCGTGTCTCCAATTGCATTTGAATCCTCCAAACCCTTCCCTTTACTTTCGTGCAAGTTGCATGCTTTAATTTCCGCTGCCTATATACTCTTTGCATCCTTGCTTGAATAGTGTGATGATTGCTTGACTTGTCCTAAAATAGTTAAAATCTGCCAAACTCTAAAATTGGGAAAAGGTTAAGTTTTTATTGGTCAAGTAGTCTAATCACCCCCCCTCTAGACATACTTCAAGGTCCTACAAGGTCGCGTGGGTTTGTCCCTGCGGCATGTTTCTCTTTTGCTTATATCTTTAGTTGACCCTGCTGGGGGCGCCCCTCGGGCTGCATCATCCCCAAGCCGCTCGGGCCTGACCCAGTGGCATGTATCCTTCCGACAGTTATCTAAGACAATTTGCCTTTCATGCTTAACCTGCCAATGATTATCATCTCCCGCCCCCGTGGCCCCTTTTTCTCCCTCATGCAAATCGCTTGCACGTTAAAAGGGGGGCGCCTGAGCATCACGACTCAGGGGCTCTTACTGGCTCTCCAGCCCTCACCCCCCGGCCTTGTCCACGGCATTGCTACCTGGCATACCAGCGGCGACTGAGTTCGCTTGAGGGCCGGGACCTGAGGAGTAGAGCATTTGTATCTAACCACCTTGCAGGAACACTCAGCCGCCCAAGGCTCAAGATCAGGCGCAACCCAGCTTGAGGTAGGGCCTCGTGAGTCCCGCGCTGGCTCACGGGTGCCTAGATACACCTCGTCTAGCCCTACCGTTCCAGCCACATGTCAGGGCAGGGTTGTACATGCCCCGGGGGCTCCTCCCGGAGGGGCCCCCCTCCCACGTACCAGTGGAAGCACCATGCTCCGCGCTGGCTAACGACACTGCCGAGGAGCGGCTATGCCCGTACACATACGGAAGCGCTATGCTCTACGCTGGTGATAAACAACTGAGGGCAGCCCACGACTATATCAACCTCAGGTAGCCCAGAGCTCAGTGTCTGGCCTCATTGCAACACCTCCCCTCGGGAGCGCCGCGCGAGGGGGCTGGACATAGGGGTTGCGCTCGGGTCACGCCCGAGCATACGCCACCCAGCCAGGTCCCTCGGGCCTGGTCGTCGCGCGCCTCTCCCCGAGCGGAGCCAAGGTATGAAGACCGCTTGAGCTTCAAGGGGGACTCCTGAGCATCGCGACTCAGGAGCCTAACTTGTCACGTAGCCCCTCACTCATTGGTCCCGTCCTGGTGATCCGGTCGGGGCTAACGGCGGTTGAGGTATGCGTGAGGCCGGGCCCTGCCGACATAGAACACAAAGCAAATAGGAAGGAATCCGCAAATTCTCGCAAATTCGGAAGCAAATATTACAAACCATAAATTGTCCTGACGATACCAAACACAAGTTTAAACGCCTTCACGAGGCACGGTGCGTGTTGCAGGAGTTGAAACATGAAAGAAGCCGCGAGGAGGTCACCCTTGAGCAGCACCGTCATTTGCCAGGAGCCCCGCCTCCGTGGCGGAGCTGCGCTTGTCAGCTCCACCTCCCGAGGCCGCGGAACCAGCAGCACCTGCCTTGGGCGCAGTGGCGAAGGCGCGGAACTTCGCCAGCAAGGCTTCTGCTCGGCCCTTCACGACTTCAGCAGCAGCGGCGGAGCACTCGGCATCCACAGGCTCCAACAGATCGTCAAGGTTGGCATCGGGATTGCGAAGGTAGACGTGGCTGAGGACCCGGGTCAACGCCGCAGAAGAAAGGACGCGAGCTTCAACCTCGGCCTTGGGGCCGATGCTGGTCACGACCTCCTCAAGCGCTTCGACCAGGAAGGGAAGCAGCTTGGCGGGGCCGTCCGTGGCTCCAGCCAGCGGCTTCTCCAGACCATCATCGTAAAGCAACTTCAGCGCCCTGCGAGATATCTCCTCATAATCCGCGAAGGCAACGTGATCCTCAGCCAAGACCTTCGCCTTGGCGTCCAACTCAGCCCTCTCCGCCTTCAGCTTCTGCTCCAGAGTCCTCAGTCGGATGTGATCAGTGGTCAGTTCGGTGTCACGGTCCCCGATGGCGACCTCCCGAGCCTTCATCTCTTCCTTATTTGCCTGGCGGTCATGAACATCTTTGGCGAGCTCGTCGCGCAAGCCCTGCAGCTCATCCTCCAGAGCCTTGCAACGTTCCTGGACGATCGAAGCATCCTTCAATGCTGCGTCATGGGCGGCTATGTCTTGGGTGGCGACTTGTTTCTCCTCCTTAGAAGCTGCCATAGCCTGGCTCAGCGCCGCTCGGACGGAGGAGTCAGAGCGAGCCCATCGAGAGATCAGCTCCAGGCGCCCGGCCACCAGGCGGGGGTCGGCGCCCTGGAGATCTTCCCGCAGCCGAGCCAACTCAGCAGCAGCACAGTCCAGGGTGGTGGAGGAGGCAGAGGAGTCAGGAACCAGTGGAGCAGGAGGAGAAGATGGCAGCGTGATCACATCTCAGGAGACCGGGAGCTCCTGAGTCTTGGCGACCTCAGCGACAGCATCAAGCTCCGGCGCCTCTAGAGTCAGAGGGGCCATGGGGGCTAGCACCCCACCAGAGCGCCCCTCCTGGCCTCGCGAGGACGACTGGGCAGGGGAGGTGCGGGCTCCACTGCCTCCCCTTCCCACAGGCGAAGGTGCGGCCATGATGGGTGAGCTTGCTCCAAGCAAAGCCACCGCATCTCCCTTCAGCCTCTTCGTTGCAGGCAGCAGCCTACCCAAACAACGAAGGATGTCAAGCCCTGACAGCAAAAACAAGAGCAAAGTAGAGTTCGAGTACTTACTGGTTAGTCGCCGCATGCTGCGACAGCCTCCTGCCGAGCTTAAACCCCGAGAGCCTCTTGCGGGGCGCAGCCTCGGGATGTCCATAGGCAGAGGAGGGCGCACTAGAAGGGCTGGAGCTAGATTCGAGCAGTGCCGGGGCCGGACTAACCCCTCGCGAGATCATCCCCGACCTGTCCCTCTTCGGGCTCAAGGGCGGGTCCTCTCCCCCTCGCCCGGCGTCGGCCTCATCGTCGTCCGGCATGGTGCGGAGGATGTTGGCCCTGCGCCAAGGGGAAGTCTCCCCCGTCCCCTCAGTGGTCTCCTTCGAGTCGCGCTCCTCTTCCTCCTCGTCTTCCTCCTCTCCTCCGAGGGAATCATCAGAGGACAACTCCACCGGCGCACCTCCGGCACTAGGCCACTCCCACCGAAGGTGGGCATGGCGTCCACCACCTGTTGCCAGTCGTCGCGGAGGAACAAGGGGAAAGGAGTGCCCTACAGACCTGCCACGTCCTCTCCAACCAGGAAGCAGAGAGCTGCGGCTAGATCTTCATCAGCCAGGGCCTCCGAGTTCAGGCGGAGATCGCTGTCCGCATCTCCATGCCTCCACAACGGGCGCGAGTGCGCCTAAAGAGGAGCCACCCGATGCACCAGGAACTCCCTCAGGAGCGTGGCCCCAGTCAGCTTTGCGGCCTTCAGGTTGCTCGGCCTCAGGTCGGTATTCATCTTCTCCAGCACTAGCTTCGCTCGTTGGTCGTCAAGCTTCGCACGGGACCATGCCTCATCAGTATGGGGCTGCTCCATGGGCAGCACCAGCTGGGACTGGATGCATCCGGCATCTAGCATGACCCACTTGCTCCGGAAGCCATCGGCCCTCTTCCCGGCCTTCGAGATCGCGTTGGCTTTGGAGTACGCAACAAAGCTAGCGCACACAGAGGTATGTGCACCGATGAATCGGAGGGAGAAGAGCTGGCGCGGCAAGGCCATAGAAGGCATCACCCCGACGTGCACCTCGCAGTACTAGGCAAAAATCGACAGAAGGAGAGCAGAGTTGGGATGAAGATGCAAAGCCTGCAGCTTGTAATGGCGAAGGACAACATAGAAGAAGTCGGAGAAAGGGGGCACCAGGCCGGCGATGACGGTGGTCATGAAGAAGGGGTAGAAGGTACTCCCCTTGGCCTCAGGCTGGGCGGGGCTGGCTCGGAGCGCAGTCTCCCCCATCTCGTTGCCTTGTGCCGCCGTCATCAGGCGCTTGAAGGCAAGATTCTTCTCCGTCATGTTGGGGGGATCCAGAGCCGGCGAGTACCAGGCCGGTGGAGCCTCGGCCGCGGCCTTTTGGGGCGCCATTGCTTGCTGGAGGAGGAAGGATGAGGCGGATCTGGAGATTTCGGAAGCAAGAGAGCAAGAGCAAGAAAGGGGATCTGGAGCAAGGCGAATGAGATCAATGAAGGTAAGCCTAACCCAGGCCAGCCTTTTGTCAGTCGGGTAGTTGCCGAGGCAGCACGGGGAAGCGGAGACGCCCACGTCCAATCAACCACCACGCGGCGACCAAGGCCGCAGGCTGTTGGGGCCCGCGGTGCTCCGCACTTGCCCTTTCGCTTCACTGTTAAGCCAAGTCCGAGCGTGCCTTGGGCCCGGGGGCTACTGTCGGTGTTCTGGGAATGGGGGTCCCTAGACTTGCCTGCCTGCGGCCTGCGGCGTGGCTCAAGCAGTGGCCCAGTACGGCCCATCTTCATCGACCCAGGCTCAAGACCCTCGCGAGGGGCCAAACATCACAGGGCGGACGGCGCAAGGCTTCCTCAGGGGCGGCCTCACCAGGCAGGCTCGCGAGGAGGCGGAGAGATCAAGGCGGGGGTACCTCGCGAGGTGCTTGTGACGCAAGCCATGACGATTGAGACCAGGCGGGCGCTAGCCTGCGCAGTGTCCTCATTTCCTCTTTGGTGCAAAGGGGGCAAGCGCAGGCGCGGAGTACCGAGGCATCAAGCAAAGGTTACCATATCGGTGCAACAAGACCAAGACCAGCAGTGCGGTAGGACAGAGGTCACCGTGCAGCCCAACACGGTGTCACCGCCAGTGCCTTTGGCAGTCGAAGACCAACTTTAGTCAGGATAACTTGTACTAGTTGTTCCCCTTCAAAATGGCCGTTGTTGGCTCCCTTCCCGCTCAATATTTGGGAAGAGGACCAGGGCCTCTATATATAGAGATAGCCACCACAGTAGGGGGAGAGATATCTCATCCCATCGGGACCTCATCGAATCCACCCAAGTAGAACACCACACCAGCTCAAGAACACCTCTTGCGAGGCCGTTCTTCCTCTGTACTGTTCATCATCAGCCATAGAGGCAATCCACCACACCACAAACTAGAGTAGGGTATTACACCACAACGGTGGCCCGAACTAGTATAAACCTTGTGTCCCTCGTGTTGTTCATCGTGCAGCTTTGATTCACAGCGAAGCATTGGGACGCGGATCAGTAGGAAGTAGATCTTCGTGTGCACCCCAGAGTTCGAACCTTAAGGGTTTTGTCGGAACCCGATATCCGATAGATATAGCAAAGATAATGACATGCATAATGAAAAATGGACGTCTGTGGAATGACTTCATGCGGAATTTATCATCTCATCACAGAATAGCAAGCAAAGTAGCAGACGACCATCAAGTTCAAGTGTTACAACCCAAACAAACCAAATGTGTCAGAATGAGAGTTGTAACCACTTGGCAAAATATAAAGCAACCACCCATATGGACCCGCTTGAAGACTATCAACTCATATGCTTCTCCCCCTTTTGTCAGTAAGGAACAAAAAGGTTTGAAGACATAGAGCATCTACTCGCTCCCATCGGGAGAAGATGAAGGTGCAGGGTCGACGTTGGAGTCCGGTGGTACATAAGGGCCTGGTGCAGTGTCGAGACACCGCGAAGTAGTGGTTGGCGAAGTAACATCGTCTTCATCATCGACGACTCTGGCATTAACTGTTGTAGCCGAGGAGGAATGCTCTGAGTCTTCTAAGGAAGGAGTATGACGCAAGACTACATTGCGGGGGGGCATGGAATCAAACTTGTAGCGCTCAGTGAAGCCATCTTCGTGAAGATCATCTTTGGAGCTTAGCAAAGTCAGACTCTTCCATGACCTCCGACAGGCTTCATGTGATGCGAAGGCATTCTTGGTGGCAAGATTGCGAATGCGATTAACATCCACAAAGAGGCTCTGCATCTGACGCTTTAGCAAGTCATGGTGCTTATCCTGTTTTTGATGCAAGGCCATGATAAGCTCTCGGTCATTGAGTACACGAGATCGCTTTCGAGGCCTTTGAGGAATGGTGCTTTCTATGGCTTTAGTAGTTGCACGATGAGGTGCACGTGTGTTACCAGCCGGAGGATAAACTCGAGTTGCAGCAAGAACTCCTTCAATGGGTTTCAAGAAGCTTTGTCGATCTGCATTGTGAAGATATATGGGCTCCTTGGCAGGTTCAGGGTAGATGGCTTCGACAGGCATATCAACCTCTGGCAAGAAGATAAGATGGTTGCGCGCAGAGGGTTGATAGCTGATAGAAGAGTGAAGCTTGATTAAGCGCATCACCCATGGAGCATAAAATTTCAGGCCAAAGAGATCAACTCTAGAAGCTGCAAGTTGCCTGATGAAGAAATCTTGAGCATTGAAGCTGATGCCATTGAGGATATAGAAAACCAATGTCTTAATTGTGCCTTCAAGCTTGGCTGCATGAGAATGTCCTTTGACAGGCCATAGAGTTCGCCTTATAATATGATAAATAGTGCGGGGCAGATACTCTAAGTCTTCGACAAAGAATTCCTTTGGATATTCAGCATCTCGAGGCAGTGGCTTCATCATGCTGAGCATTTGACTCATGTTTGGTTCAGGCTTCTGAAATATGCTCTCCAAAGCATTGCGGTGAAGCTGACAACTAGGTTCATAGAGTTCACCTGGAGTGGGCAGGGAAGTAAGATCAAGTATATCTTGGGCTTTGGCTTCATGGTGTACATCACCTGTCATCCACTAAAGGACCCAAGTCTTCGGCTCCCTGTTGTAGCCGCGAATGTGAAGAGTGGCATAGAATTGTAGCAGAAGCTCCTCTTTCCAATGCTCTTTGTCAGTGAAAAACTACAGACGTCCAGCATCTCTGAAGCAGTCAAGAGCTTCTTCCAAGCAGGGAAGGCCAACAATGGCTTCACAATCCACATGCATGTGAGGAAAGATTCGCCCTTGATTATATAGGATGCATGAGTAATAGTGTTGGTGTTCTGGGAACGGGGGTCCCCAGACTTGCCCGCCTGCAGCCTGCGGCGTATCTCAAGCCGTGGCCCAGTACATCCCATCTTCATCAACCCAAGCTCAAGACCCTCGCGAGGGGCCAAGCCTTGTGGGGCGGACGATGCAAGGCTTCCTCAGGGGTGGCCTCACAAGGCTGGCTCGCGAGGAGGCGGAGAGATCAAGGCAGGGGTACCTCACGAGGTGCTCATGACGCAAGCCATGACGATCGAGACCAGGCGGGTGCCAGGCGAGCGCCAGCCTATGCAGTGTCCTTGTTTCCTCTTTGGTGCAAAGGGGGCAAGTGCAGGCGCGGAGTACCGAGGCATGAAGCAAAGGTTACCATATCGGTGCAACGAGACCAAGACCAGATGAGCGGCAGGACAGAGGTCACCATGGAGCCCAAGATGGCGTCATCACCAGTGCCCTTGGCAGTCGAAGACCAACTTTAGTCAGGATAACTTGTACTAGATGTTCCCCTTCAAAATGGTCGTTGTTGGCTCCCTTCCCGCTCAATATTTGGGGAGAGGACCAGGGCCTCTATATATAGAGATAGCCACCACAGTAGCAAGGCATCCCATCCTGAGACGATCGAATCCACCCAAGTAGAACACCACACTAGCTCAAGAACACCTCTCGCGAGGCTGTTCTCCCTCTATACTGTTCATCATCACCCCAGAGCCAATCCACCACACCACAAACTAGAGTAGGTTATTACACCACAACGGTGGCCCGAACTAGTATAAACCTTGTGTCCCTTGTGTTGTTCATCGTGTAGCTTAGATTCACAGCGAGGCGTTGGGACATGGATCGGTAGGAAGTAGATCTTCGCGCGCACCCCAGAGTTCGAACCTTAAGGGTTTTGCCGGAACCCGATATCTGACAAATAGCGGCGCAGGGCTCAACGTCCTGTCCGTCGAGACATTCAATAATCTCCAAGTGCCATATGATCAACTTCAACCAACCAAGCCTTTTTCAGGAGTCAATGATGGCTCCACCACCCCGATAGGGCAGGTTCGCCTCCCTGTCACCTTCGGGCAGCGCAAAAACTACCGTACCGAGCTCATCGACTTCGACGTTGCCCACATTCGCCTGCCGTACAATGCCATCCTCGGGTATCCAGCCCTGGCCAAGTTCATGGCGGTGACTCACCATGGTTATAATGTCCTTAAGATGCCGGGAAGCAGCGGAGTCATCACAGTCCCCTGCGAAGAGAAGGATGTGGTATGCTCTCTCGAGCGTGCCTTCCAAGCTGCATCAGTTGAGGACCCGGACAACAAGAGTGAGAACCCTCCCGAGGCAGTTCCTAAGAAGAAGAAGACATCACCGATCGCAAGGCCTCAGGAGGTAGGCATCTCCGGAGGCGCCGCGTCAGGATCTGCGCCCGTGCAAGGGGCGCCTCCCTCCATCGCATAGGAAGGCACGCCCGGCGCCCTCCTTGGGCAAGACTCAGGGGCTCTCTCCTGGAGGGCCTCAGACTTCTCCAAGATCACAAGGGAGGCGCTCGGGCACCACTTGGAGGCGTGCTTTGCGGCACGTTTCCCTCAGGAAGGCACGGGGCAAGGAGGGCCCAACCCTCAGGAGTTCATCACCAAGGTCACTCAGGAGCTGCAGGAATCCAAAGTCATACACGGCGATCGCCGGCTACCTGGCGTAGCTCCCCATCCGGGCGAGGATGGTGGCTTGTGTGTCTGCATCGATTACCCAGAGCTCAGCCAAGTCGCGTCTCAGGAGTGCCTCTGGCCTTCGTGGCGTGGGACGCTGCGAGTGTCCACCGCACAGCTATGTTTGCATGCCTTTTGGCCTGCCGAACGCGGCTGCTGCTCACCAGCGTCTTATGAGGAGCATCCTGGCAGCCCAGGAGGCCAGGCACCACGCGGTCCTCGCAGAGATGGAGATGGTCCTCGTGGAGCCGCCCGGACCCCCAGAGCCTCCCGAGGCTCAGGGCTCCAGCGGCTCATGAGGATCAGCCTCCTCACCGCGCATCATCAGCTACTTCAGCACCCACTCTACAATGGTATCAGGTGACATCTTTCGAGTTTCATTTTAGCTGGGAGCGCCCTCAGGGCTGCATCATTCCCAGGTCGCGTGGGTCTGTCCCTGCGGCATGTATCTCTTTTGCTTGTGTCTTTAGTTTACCTTGCTGGGGGCGCCCCTTGGGCTACATCATCCCCAAGCCGCTCAGGCCGGACCTAGTGGCATGTATCTTTCCTGCATCTATCAAAGCCAATTTGCCTTTCATGCTTAACCTGCTTGTGATAATCGCCTGCTCGGTTGGCACCTACCTTTGGAGCCGCCGACGCTGGCACGACGCTTGTGCATGGGTCCTTCCCTGCAATGTCGACAAATCTGAGTGGTCGAGCTCCGGCCTGCAGCAGCCCCGCAAGTGTCACCTCACCAGGCCCTTAGTACCCTCATCACACTGTCGGAGCAACCAATGGCCGACCGGCAATCGTAATGGCAACCCTTGCTTCTCTTGGGTTGGTTTACAGGGACTACCTGAGGAATAATGTGGGGGGCATCGCGAGCTCTCTCTCTCCCTCACCCATACGATCCGCTCGCTCGTTAAAAGGGGGGCTCCTGAGCATCGCAACTGAGGAGCTCTTACTGGCTCTCTAGCCCTCACCCCTGGCCTTGTCCACGGCATCGCGACCTGGCATACCAGCGGCGGCTGAGCTTGCTCGAGGGCCGAGACCTGAGGACGTAGAGCACAAAGGAGAATGCGGGGAAGGGAGGTGTCGGTGTCAAAACCGGCGGATCTCGGGTAGGGGGTCCTGAACTGCGCGTCTAGGCGGATGGTAACAGGAGACAAGGGACACGCTGTTTTTAGCCAGGTTCGGGCCCTCTCGATGGAGGTAAAACCCTACTCCTGCTTGATTGATATTGATGATATGGGTAGTACAAGAGTAGATCTACCACGAGATTAGAGAGGCTAAACCCTAGAAGCTAGCCTATGGTATGATTGTTGTTCGTCCTACAGACTAAAACCCTCCGGTTTATATGAGCACTAAAGAGGGTTAGGGTTACACAGAGTCGGTTACAATGGTAGGAGATCTACATATCCGTATCGCTAAGTTTGCCTTCCACGCCAAGGAAAGTCCCATCCGGACACGGGACGAAGTCTTCAATCTTGTATCTTCATAGTCCAGGAGTCCGGCCGAAGATGATAGTTCGGCTATCCGGACACTCCCTAGTCCGGGACTCCCTCAGTAGCCCCTGAACCAGGCTTCAATGATGACGAGTCCGGCCCACATATTGTCTTCGGCATTGCAAGGCGGGTTCCTCCTCCGAATACTTCATAGAAGATTTTGAACACAAGGACAGTGTCCGGCTCTGCAAAATAAGTTCCACATACCACCGTAGAGAGAATAATATTTACACAAATTTAATCTGCTGACGTATTTCGTGGCATGACATCACACCACGGCCAAGCCTTTATTCGAATCATTTTTACTGTCCCACCTCAGCGCGTTTAGCGAGGCGGTTTCCTTGGCACGTCTTGTCAAAGCAGAGATCGTGTCCCCTTATTCCGGGATTCCCACCAATACGGGCGTGGGTAACCCAACCGTGCCCATTGGCACATCTCCTCTACCGAAGGCGAGTCCCGAATGGTCATGGGGGAGGCTCTTGGTATTCAACCTCTTTATAAAGAGACCAAGGCTCCACTCCCTTCTTTCAATCTCAATCGAATCTGCCCCTCGCCTCGAGTTCCAACACCCAAATCTCCAGATTCAGACGCTTCGGACCTTCGATGATGTCCGGCTCCGACCTACAAGGCCGGTGGATGCCTTCCTCCATTACGGAAGAAGACATGCTAAAGCTAAGAGATGCCAGGTATTTAACCGGCGAATTTTCGCATAGGCTGCCTGCCCAAGGGCATGTTATTCCCACTCCCAAGCCTGGTGAAAGCGTGGTGTTCGCATCTCACTTCCGTCAGGGGCTAAGCTTCCCGACGGACCCCTTCGTGAGGGGGCTCATGTTTTACTATGGGTTGGAATTTCACGATTTGGATCCGGAGTCCATCCTCCACATCTCATCGTTCATCGTCGTGTGCGAAGCCTTCCTCCGCATTACCCCTCACTTCGGATTGTGGCTCAAGACCTTCAAAGTGGAGCCGAAGATTATCAAGGGGCAACAGGCAGAGTGCGGAGGGGCTGTTATAAGCAAGAATGCTGATGCTCCGTGGCCCGAGGGCTCTTTTCAAGAGGAGCTCAGTTTATGGCAACAAGAGTAGTTTCATATCACAGCTCCCAGGGGCACCAAATGGGTGGCACCACCTACCTTTCGCTCGGGTCCTCCACCGCAGCTGGAGTCATGGGTCAATAAAGGGCTTGACTGGGGGCCGTCCAAGGACGTGCCCTTGCTGCAGGGCCGCATTCGAGACCTCCGAGAGAGAGAGAGAGATCACTTTGGTCGTAGTAGCGCAGGTCATGCTGATTCGTCGCATCCTGCCCTGCAGACGTCACCCCCTCCGCCTATGGGAATTTAACCCAGAGGGACCACGAGCTCTCCGACATTTTATGGGCGCGACGCCCGTGGAGATGTACAAGCTTTTCTTCGGATCACAAGGGATGTGTCCGGACTTGACCAAGGACGCAGGTCTGAGCTGCAATCGCCCGGATACTCAAGTAAGTAGCCCTGTAACCGGACACGCTATCCTATATTTATCACAAACTTGCCCGTTAAAAGAGCTGTCCCTTGAACATGAGTGGATAGCGAAAGCAAAGTTAATCAGGTGTCCGTCCCCCCTCCCTGAGACCACGCCGGATCCCGTGTTAACCAGGATGCTGGAGGTTGCGCCTTCAGAAGAAGGCGAAGGGGGGAACAAGGAAGCTACCGCCTCCATGAAGGAGGCTGCCAGGAAAGGAGGGATCAAGAATCCCTCCATCCAAGGGAAGAAGAGGACCGCCTCTGAAGACCCGGAGACCATGGTCTCAAAGCGGGGGAAGAAATCTTCATAAGAGGGTCCTGCGCCGAGAGATGCCTCGGCCGCATTATGCCCCCAAGGGGATCAGCCCTCCACCGAGCCGTAAGTAAAAAGGGGAGTTCTTCTTAAAATAAAGGATATCCCTACCCTATTTCTGATAACCGAAATTTTACCTTGTAGTTCGGATCTCAGCCCTTCTCAGCGGAGCTCATCTTCGGGGGATCTTCGTCCGGAGATGATAGAGAGCGAAATGCCTCCCCCTGACGTACCGTCTTACGAGGCGGGCGACCCTGAGGTGTCGTCACGGAGGGTTTCTCCGAGTCCGGCAGGGCTAGATGGTAGTCGTATGTCCCTTCAAAGCCCTCCGCGTCCGGCCTTCGAAAATGGCCATCTGACGAGTCCGACACCATATGGTGTACGGTCGGAGGAGCTGAAGGATCTGCTCGGGCGAGCGTTTATCTCAGAAGATCACCGTGTGTTAATGGGTACGATGATTGAAAGGATTTCATCCGCTGAGAGCGGATTGCATGAAGCCGTCAGAAGTTTACTGATAGGTTTTGAGGTACGCAAAATGATGTACCTTCTGATAGTTCCGCATATAAAATGCGCCCTGTGTAGATAGTAGCCCTTGAGGCTCGATGTGTTGTCAAAAATGACAGCGCGCCGAGCATCATAATCCCAGGTATAATGTCGCCCTTCCTATGCAGGTGGCGAAGGGTCCGGTGGCTGGCCGGACTGATGAATTTGCCGAACTAAAGCGGCAACTTGACGTGGCGGATGTCGACATCACGCTTGTAAATAGGCGACTTGACGAGTCACAAGGTATGCAATTTCCCCGCGGACACCTGGTAAGGGAGCTTGATGCCCGTGCCTTACAACAAGTATGCTTGACGCAGATGGTGCCACTGCCCTGGAGAAACTGCGGGCGGAGCTCGCCCAAGCCAAGGAGCAGGTCAGAAAGAGTGATGCGGCTGCCTTAAAGGCGGCCGAAGAGCTAAAAGCCAAACAAGCTGCTCACTACCGAAGCAAGAAGGAGATGGCCGAGATGTCCGTGGAGTTGAAGAATGCTGCCGACCGCTGCAAGCTTCTTGAAAAAGAAGATCGGGCGGTACAAGAGGACCTGAAGAAGGCCACTACCGAGGCCAAGGATACTCGCTCTGTGATGAGAGCTATGAAGGAGGATGTCGGTGTCAAAACCGGCGGATCTCGGGTAGGGGGTCCCGAACTAGGCGTCTAGGCGGATGGTAACAGGAGACAAGGGACACGATGTTTTTACCCAGGTTCGGGCCCTCCCGATGGAGGTAAAACCCTACTCCTGCTTGATTGATATTGATGATATGGGTAGTACAAGAGTGGATCTACCACGAGATCAAGGAGGCTAAACCCTAGAAGCTAGCCTATGGTATGATTGTTGTAATGGTTGTTCGTCCTACGGACTAAAACCCTCCGGTTTATATAGACACCGGAGAGGGCTAGGGTTACACAGAGTCGGTTACAATGGTAGGAGATCTACATATCCGTATCACCAAGCTTGCCTTCCACGCCAAGGAAAGTCCCATCCGGACACGGGACGAAGTCTTCAATCTTGTATCTTCATAGTCTTGGAGTCCGGCTGACGATGATAGTCCGGCTGTCCGGACACCCCCTAGTCCAGGACTCCCTCAGAGGAGCTGTGTCAGGCCGGAGATATCGCGGCTGGAAAGCCCTTTCTACTGCGGAGGAAATTCATGGACCCTAATTATGCTCAGTTGGACCGGCTGTGGAGTGCGGAAGATGCTTATCTAGACTTGGCGGCAAGTGCGGCGGACGCGGCCGAACACTTCCGAGATCAAGAGAATCACGAAACGGGAAAGGTTTTTTGCTCGCAGTTCCATAATCCAGAGCGCCCACTTCCATTAACCGATCGCTTGGCCGAATGGGCGGAGCTGAATAGGTTATCTGGACTTGCCATGAAGGATGTTGTGAGTCTTTTGTGGCCGAAGAGGCCCGAGCCGAAGAGTTATTTTGGCTTGGTGCAGCAGTTCCTTGGTGCGGTGCCGCATATCAATGCAATGAGAAGGTCGGCATGCATAGAGGGTGCGTGGATGGCTCTTGTCCGTGTCAAGACATACTGGGCTGAGATGAAGGCCACCGATGTTGCATCCCAAGATTCGGACGGAAGCCGAGTACCTGTCGAGCACTATTTTCAGGAAGTTTTGCAGGGCGCTCGTTTAATAGAGACGTAGTGCTCGAAGGATATTATGTTCGAATAACATGTATTTATTGTGAAACAATGTTTCGATGAAATATAAAAGCTTTTTATACTTGTGCTTTCAAGAATTAAAATACCTCCTGTGCGGCCGTTGATGTATATGTGTATATAACCTGAAAGATGGCAGTCTTCGGCTTCAGCCCCCACGCATATAATGCGGGGGTGTTTGCAAAAGGCGCATTTTCATACTTGATGCAACGTCTTGGTCCTATAAAGGAGGTGGTAGCATAGCAAACTAGGCAACCGGACTATAATGCTTTATAACTTTCACTTAGCCATAGGAGTTTGACAATGGGGCTACTATATAGCCCCTAGGGGCACCGCGCTCACCCGAATTCGGGGCGCGTATGTGCCTGACCGGGAAACGGCCCTTCGTCAATGCGGAGGAACCCTATAGATTCCGGCGGGTCATCGAGTGGTTGACCAGTCTCACGCTATATCATGACAGTCAGTTTTCGGCTTTCTCTACTGAGGTGCTTGCCTGGCCGAACCGGGGCACAATCGCAGTAGTTCTCCTGGTGCCGCGTTAGCCGATAGAGCAGAACATAAGGCAGCAAAACACAGGAGCCGGGCAAACCCAACATTTGACCAAAGACATGATTCAGAGATGATGCATATAAGGCCTAACTCGAGATGCCGAACACTCCCTAAGGTATTCGGTCTTTATGAAAACGGGCCGAACAACGCCCTTTGTAGTAAGCCCCTGGTGTCCAGGTACGCGCAAAATTCTGACGTGGCCTATGCCAAAACGCCAGCCTCCTCCTCGGTTATAATAAGAAACCAGGGGATGTGTATCAACAAGAGACAGTAAAAAAGGCCTACGCAGGGTCTTAATCTGAAAAGAATCCTTGCAACGAGTCCCTACTGCATGTCTGCGCCTGTGTCTCCGTTGTGCCGTATCCTGGACGGGTGTCGCATGGTGTTCATCTGTAAAAGAGAGGAACTTAGTTGAAAAAGATAGTGCACAAATGTACGTTTTATTAAATAAACAAAGTACATTTCAAAAAATGAATAAAATTGAGCTTTATTGTCTCTTGTTGTATATGCGCGGAGCCCCTTGTGCGGGGGTGTGCGGCTGGTAAGCCCCTGTATGTTTACGCCGGACTCGTCTAACCGTGTCCGGGGTCTGAACGACCTGTTTAGGTGCTTGGATTAGTGGAGCCGGTTTAATGTGTGGCTGTCGAGGCAGTCACACAATCTTCCGCGCTCGAGGAACACTCAATATTTCCCTTTAAGGAGATGATGCCTCGTGGACCGGGCATTTTAAGCGTGAGGGATGCATAATGCGGTATTGCGTTAAAGCGGGCGAAAGCTTCGCGCCCCAGTAGTGCTTGATAGCTACTTGTAAATGGGGCGAGGTGGAAGGTTAACCTTTCGCGGAGGAAGTTGTCGGGTGAGCCGAACACAACTTCTAGCAATAGAGAGCCCGTACAATGGGCATATCGGCCTGGCATTACCCCTTGAAAGGAAGTGTTGCTATGGCGACTTTTGGTTGGGTCTATCCCCATTTTGCGGATTGTGTCCTGATATAGCAGGTTTAGATCACTGCCGCCGTCCATTAGGACTTGTGTAAATTGGAGTCCATCGATTATCGGATCTAATATCAAGGCAGTCCATCCTGCGTTCCAGATACTTCTAGAGTAATCCTGATGGTCGAAGGTGATTGGTTTTGACAACCAGTGGCGGGACTCCTCTGGGATAGGCGGTATGACGCGTATCTCTATGGGCGCTGTTTTGTTTTTCCTTTTTGTTACGTAAAGTGAGTTTACTGTTTTGACTTCTTGTGGGAAATTCTTCTGTTTTCCGATGGTCTGCTTGTGGGGTTCGTCATCGTCCTCGCTTGGTGTGTCGAGCCCCTTGTGTTCGGCGTTGAGTTTGCCGGACTGCTTGAAGACCCAACAATCTCTATGGGTATGATTTGCAGGCTTCCCGGGGGTACTGTGGATTTGGCATGCCTTGTCCAAGATTTTGTTTAAGTTAGATAGCTCGTCCCTGTTATCCTTAGGGGGCAGTTTTTTATGATTCTGCCATGAGCTTTTGAATCCGGCGTTGACTGCCGTGCTCTTCGGGCTATTGCCCTTGGTCCGGCGCTGGTCCTTGCTGCGTCGCGGTTTCCCATTTCCATCCCTAACTTCGGATGTACTTAGGTCGCTGGTACTGCATCTTGCCAGCCAGCTATCCTCTCCCGCGCAAAAGCGGGTCATGAGGCTTGTTAATGCGGCCATTGTTCTTGGCTTTTCTTGGCCGAGGTGTCTGGCAAGCCATTCGTCTCGGACGTTGTGTTTGAAAGTTGCTAAGGCTTCGGCGTCCGGACAGTCGACTATTTGGTTCTTTTTAGTAAGGAATCTGTTCCAGAATTTTCGGGCTGACTCTCCGGGTTGTTGAGTTATGTGACTTAAATCATGTGCATCCGGAGGTCGGACATAGGTCCCTTGAAAATTTTCCCGAAAAGCATCCTCAAGCTCTTCCCAACTTCCAATGGTGTTTTCGGGGAGGCTTTTCAGCCAATGCCGGGATGGCCCTTTGAGCTTGAGGGGTAAGTATTTTATGGCGTGGAGGTCATCTCCTCTAGCCATGTGTATGTGGAGGAGGTAATCCTCAATCCAGACTCCAGGGTCTGTTGTTCCGTTGTATGCCTCTATGTTTACGGGCTCGAATCCCGTTGGAAATTCATGATCCAGAACCTCATCGGTGAAACATAGGGGATGTGCGGCACCCCTATATTTAGGCATACCGTAATATTCGGATACTTGACGTGTTGCATTGCTTACTAGAGCTTGCTTTCTTGGCCCGTAGATGGATCTAACTGGGCCATCTTTTTGATGCGAATCCGTGTGCGGATCGCGTGCCGGCTTGTGTGCGGCGCCGTTTGCCGCTCTATGTTTGCCATGGGGTCGTATATCCGACCAGATGGTCTCCTTGTTCTTTGATTGTGGTGGCTCTACGGCCTCCTCATCAAATTCTGGCAGTAGTTTTCGCTTCGGGTAGCTCTTTGTTCGGCGACTGTCGCCGTATTTGTCTACGGTGTTGAGTACTTTGCTCCATCTGATTCTGAGGGCATCTTCCGCTGTTTTGAGCTTCCACTTCTGCTTTTTCAGGCTACGTGCAGTGGCGATGAGCCTTTTGTGGAGGTTCTTCTGCTCCGGCAACTTGTCCGGCGTGAGATCGCCCGGACTGTTATCTTTGCCGGGGACGGATTATTTATCAATGTTGTCCTGTTCGGACGGTTGCTTGATATCATGTTCGCCGTCCACCGGTTCTCCCTGCTCTATGGCTGGGTCTGTATGGCTGTTGTCTTTGTCGAGGCGGGATTTTGAGTGGCGCTTACGTCACCGTTTTGACTGCTTTTCAAGGGAATGATCCCTCGTGGCGTCCCGTTTTCCTCGTTGTCGCTTCCTTTAGGTGTATCCACCATGTATACATCGTGAGATGAGGTGGCTGTCTAGTGCCTTATAGGTGCTGCTTCATTCTTATCTCCTACATCGTCGTCCATACAGTCGATGTCTTCGGAGTCAAAATCGAGCACATCGTTTAAACTTTCGACAGTGGCTAGGAAGTGGGTGGTGGGTGGGCTTTGAATTTCTTTGTCGTCCGCATCCCAACCTTGCTGACCATAATCCGGCTAGGGCTCTCCTGATAAAGAGAGAGACTTTAGTAAATTTAGGATGTCGCCAAAGGGCGGGTGCTGAAAGATGTCTGCGGCGGTGAACTCCATGATCGGCGCCCAGTTGGATTCAATTGGCAGGAGCGTGGAAGGTTCGGAGTTTGGAGAGGAGTCTGACACCTTAGAGTCACACGCTTCGCAAAGGACAGGGTTGGTGTTCGGCTCAATCGCTGTGGAGATCGCAGCCCCCGATGTGGTGTCCAGCCACCCGTCCTCGATCGGCGCAGTCGGCTCCGAGCTAAGGGTCGGAGCGGACACTGGTGCGGCCTGCAGGGCGCTGTTTGGCGGCAGAGCTAGATCATGCCCATTGTAACAATGCAGCACGCTTGGCTGTGGCTCGAACCCGTCGAAGATCAAGTCTCAGTGGGCGTCAGCCGTGTAGTTCAAACTTCCAAATCTGACCTGATGGCCAGGGGCGTAGCTCTCAATCTGCTCCAGAGGGCCAAGCGAATTGGCCCGCAGTGCAAAGCCGCCGAATACGAAGATCTGTCCAGGGAGAAAAGTCTCACCCTGGACCGCATCATTGTTGATGATCGAAGGAGCCATCGGGCCTAAAGATGACGACACAGAGGAACTCTCAATGAAAGCACCAATGTCGATGTCAAAACCGGCGGATCTTGGGTAGGGGGTCCTGAACTGCGCGTCTAGGCGGATGGTAACAGGAGACAAGGGACACGATGTTTTTACCCAGGTTCGGGCCCTCTCGATGGAGGTAAAACCCTACTCCTGCTTGATTGATATTGATGATATGGGTAGTACAAGAGTAGATCTACCACGAGATTAGAGAGGCTAAACCCTAGAAGCTAGGCTATGGTATGATTGTTATTTGTCCTACGGACTAAAACCCTCCGGTTTATATAAGCACCGAAGAGGGTTAGGGTTACACAGAGTCGGTTACAATGGTAGGAGATCTACATATTCGTATCGCTAAGCTTGCCTTCCACACCAAGGAAAATCCCATCCGGACACGGGATGAAGTCTTCAATCTTGTATCTTCATAGTCCAGAAGTCCAGCTGAAGATGATAGTTCGTCTATCCAGACACCCCCTAGTCCAGGACTCCCTCAGGAGGAGAAGCTCGCGAAGGCCTGACCTAGCTACATCCCAGTTGCCGACGCGCAAGTCTGGCACCTCGCGAAGGAACGACTCCATGCTTTCGAGATAAGTCCCGCTCCTAGAATAGCTAATCGATGCGGCGCCAAACCTCCACTCATTGCAGCTCTGTGACGGTGACATTGCCTTCCTTTCTTGCCTTTCGGCGGCTGCTTGAGCGCTAAAGGGGACCTGCCGAGCATCGCGCCTCAGGGGCTCTTACTGGACCTCGGACCGCTCACCTCCTAGCCTTGACCACGGCATCGCGACCTGGCATACCAGCGACGGCTGAAGCCTTCCTGGGGACCGGGACCTGTCAGCGTAGAGCACCAAGTCGTCCCAAGGTTAGAAAGGGGGAACCAAGCCGGAGCAGGACATGCATTTTGCACCACTTCATAATAAGCATAATATCAACAAAAGACATTCCAGACGCTTTACATGCCCCCACGGGGTATCTCCTCGATTCTTCGCAGGGATCAAAAGGCGCGAATCCTAAGGAGCCCTAACTACACGCGCCCCCATGGCTGACGCCATCATCAACAGTGGGCCACGAGGGCCTGCGCCAACCTCATCTAGATTAGCCGCGCCGGCGGCCTGATGAAGCCGCCTTGCTCCAAGCGCGACGCGAGCTCGGGGGCGCGTAGCTATCATCGCTTGTCTTCGGAGTCGCAAAGAGCTCGGGAGAGTCGCTGGACTCCCAAGCATCTCCGCTGCTGCCAGAGGAGCCGCTAGGGAAGCGGGTGGCAGGCCTAGCCCTTGCCACATCGACGTCCTATCTGCCTCCTCTGGGCAGCACTCCAGCCGGCGGCCTTCCGCAATGAAGACCTTGAAGAGCATCAGGGAGGCACCATCGTATTATAAATGAACCACGAGGGCACCTCCTGTTCGGCAGACCCGGGCGATCTCACCCCAGCCCTGGGTCATGTAGACCTTGCCCGGAGCGACGACTTCAACCTCCGCTCTGGTTGCCTGGGTACCGCAGTCGGCGTCCTGCAGCCAGAGCTCGAGAGGCCCCCTTGGCGGCATCTCGAAGGCGAAGAAAGGAGGAAAGCGGATCCAAGAGCTTGGAGGCATGGTGGCGTGGAGAACGAGCTCGCGTGAGGAGTCCGCGGCATGGAATCCAGGAGCAACGACGCGCACCGCCGTGACTCGTCGTCGTCGCTGACGGCGCGGGCGGCACCACTCGGCGTCTTCTTCTCTAGGGCTCTCAGCCCAGGCGTACAGAGGTAGCGGAAACCCAGAAGGCGTACCAGGGCCTCGACGTCTCCGGCCGAGCAACCTCGTCGCGGCGGCCGGGAACCGGTCGTTTCTTTGGCGGGAGCGGGTCCGGCCCCTCTCGGGGGCCTTTCCTTTCTCCTCGGCTGAGAACCGGCGGATCGGTCCCATTGGCAACAAGATGGAGAAGGAGCGAGGAAGAAGGACCGAGTGGAGCAAGAAGAGATGGACTGTGGGGGCTCACGCCCCTCCGTACTTATAGTCCAGAGGAGTCCAACCGTCGGCCTCCATGATCGCAGGTAATCATGACTCTTTTTGCATGCAGCAGGGACTCGTCAAATCAGGCGGTTGCCGAGGCAGCATGGGGAAGCGGAGACGCCCACGTCCAATCAACCGCCACGAGGCGAGCAAGGCCGCATGCTGTTGGGGCCTGCGGTGCTCCGCACTGGCCCTTTCGCTTTGCTGCTAAGCCTAGTTCGAGCGCGCCTTGGGCCCGGGGGCTACTATCGGCGTTCTGGGAACGGGGTCCCCAGACTTGCCTGCCTGCAGCCTGTGGCGTGGCTCAAGCCGTGGCCCAGTACGGCCCATCTTCATCAACCCAAGCTCAATACCCTCGCGAGGGGCCAAGCCTCGTGAGGCGGACGATGCAAGGCTTCCTCAGGGGAGGCCTCACCAGGCTGGCTCGCGAGGAGGCGGAGAGATCAAGGCATGGGTACCTCGCAAGGTGCTCATGACGCAAGCCATGACGATTGAGACCAGGCGGGTGCCAGCCTGCGTAGTGTCCTCGTTTACTCTTTGGTGCAAAGGGGGCAAGCGCAAGCGCAAAGTACTGAGGCATCAAGCAAAGGTTACCATATCAGTGCAACAAGACCAAGACCAGCAGTGCAGTAGGACGGAGGTCACCGTGGAGCCCAAGACAGCGTCACCGCCAGTGCCTTTGGCAGTCGAAGACCAACTTTAGTCAGGATAACTTGCACTAGATGTTCCCCTTCAAAATGGCCGTTGTTGGCTCCCTTCCCGCTCAATATTTGGGGAGAGGAGCAGGGCCTCTATATATAGAGATAGCCACCACAGTAGCGAGGCATCCCATCCAGAGACGATCGAATCCACCCAAGTAGAACACCACACTAGCTCAAGAACACCTCTCGCGAGGTTATTCTCCCTCTATACTGTTCATCATCACCCTAGAGGCAATCAACCACACCACAAACTAGAGTAGGGTATTACACCACAACGGTGGGACGAACTAGTATAACCTTGTGTCCCTTGTGTTATTCATCGTGTAGCTTGGATTCACAGTGAGGCATTGGGACGTGGATCGATAGGAAGTAGATCTTCGCGTGCACCCCAGAGTTCGAACCTTAAGGGTTTTGCCGGAACCCGATATCCGACAAATAGCTGCGCCGCTGATAGCTCCAGAAGCGATCAGATGAGATTCTTGGCATTGAGTAAGGGTTCTTTACACTGTCAAAGAAGGTATTGTGAGCCCTGAAGCTATTGACATTGAATGACCCTCGCGAAGTTTTAGCTCTAGGAAATCTTGGCAGTCGGGGCTTTGGCTTCTGGACCTGAGGCCTGTGCTCCACATGATAGTCGAACTGTGGTCTGGGACCAGGTGGAGGAACCAGAATTGACCAGCGGACAGTGACAAGTTGGCTTTGGTCAAATGCTTGGTCAACGGTGTGAGGCCTTGGAGGTGGTATAGGAGCATTAGCATTGACATGGGCTTCAAGCTACACAATGACTTCACGTGCAACATTAGCTTCAGGCACCATATTCACTGCAGGCGCCACATTAGCTTCAGCCATGACAACGTCATTGGCTTCAGTAGCGTTGTTGGGGGCTGCCTCAGTGTTTTAAACCTCTACTTGAGTAGTTGGAGGGTCGGGCACATACTCGTTCTCCTCGAGAACATTTTCTTGAGTGATGGGGGGTGTGTCAACTCTCGCTTCATGATACGGTTCTTGGTTGTCGTCGGCTGATGCAGCTGGAATGTCTTTAGTGACTTTTGCTTCAGACTCAGAGACGTTCGCAGTTGGAGTGGCGTCATGAAACACTTGATGTGCTACTGAGTTGTGTTGCACTTCTCCTTCTGGAATGCTCGGCATGGTGACCTGTGGCCTAGGGCCTTTGCGAAGCCTGCGGAATGCGGGTGATGCTTTTGGAGATGGGGTGGTATGCACCAAGTAATTGTCATCGTGAAGTACCGGAGTGGTGACTTGAGGAGGGGGAGTACTGGGTGTGTCTTGGCTTGGTGTGTCTTGTTGGGGGTGATCAACCCATGTTGCATCCTGAGCAATTGGCGTCAAGGGACGACCAATGCTAATGAGTTTGATGTTCGTGAGAATAGGCGATGATACCGGTTGGTGCTCGATCTTAGGAAGGACTTCATCATCATTTACATTGTCATGATGACCAATGTCTTCAGCTATGATGGGGTCAACAGCTGGAATGTCTTCATCTTCAGGAGCCTCTGTGAAAGCAGGCTCATGAAGTACTAGTAGAACACTCTTGATTTGCAGATGCAGGACAAGCAACTGAGATGGGCAGACAGATAATCTGCTCCGCCTTCTTCAGCCAGTCCTATCAAAGGAAAAGGGGAAATTAAAACCCGCATAGAGTCAAACTATGAAAAGCATGTGTCCCGTAAAGGGGTAGAATCACTTACCTCGTCAGCTTGGCGCTGCGAGCGAAATCCGCGATCTTCCGTCGTGGATGCGGGAGCTTCGGCGCCCTTGAACAGCACCCTCCAGGCGCCTTCGAACGTCGTGTCGAAGAGCCCGCTCAGCGCCTGGTGCTGTTCCGGATTGAACTCCCATAGATTGAATGCCCGTCCTTGGCATGGGAGTATCCGGCGGACGAGCATGACTTGGATCACATTGACAAGCCTGAGCTTCTTGTTCACCAGCTTCTGGATACAGGCTTGGAGTCCCGTCAGCTCCTCCGAACTACCCCACAGCAAGCCCTTCTCTTTCCAGGAGGTGAGCTGCGTAGGGATACCAGATCTGAACTCGGGGGCCGCCGCCCACGTAGGGTCGCACGGCTCGGTGATATAGAACCACCCCGATTGCCACCCCTTGACGGATTCCACGAAGGCCCCTTCGAACCAAAGGACATTGGGCATCTTGCCCAACATGGCGCCTCCGCACTCCGCTTGAGTGCCCTTCACTACCTTCGGCTTGACACTGAAGGTCTTGAGCCACAAGCCGAAGTGGGGCTGGATGCAGAGGAAGGCCTCGCACACGACGATAAACGCCGAGATGTTGAGGATGAAGTTCGGCGCCAGATCATGGAAATCCAGGCCGTAGTAGAACATGAGCCCCCGGACAAAGGGGTGAAGTGGAAAGCCCAGTCCGCGGAGGAAGTGGGGAAGGAAAACGACCCTCTCATGGGGCCTGGGGGTGGGGATGAGCTGCCCCTCGTCGGGCAGCCGGTGCGCGATGTCGCCGGAGAGGTATCCGGCGTTGTGCAGTTTGGCGATGTGCTCCTCCTTAATGGTGGAGGCCAACCATTTACCTCCCGCTCCGGACATGGTCGGAGAAGGTTGAGACGAGATGCGCGAGCTTCGGCGCTGGAGCTCGAGTGCGCGGAGATGGATAAGCAAAGGAGGAAGAAGGCGTAGGTGAAAAGGTGAATCCTTATCCCTTATATATAGGAGGATGAAGACTATGCGTCCCCACTAGCCTGATAAAACTCGCTTATCTCCCAAGCGCCACCATCAAGGGCGCGGTTGGGTTACCCATGTCCGTATTGATGAGAATCCCGGAATAAGGGGAACACGATCTGTGCTTCGACAAGACGTGCCAAGGAAACTGCTTCGCTAAACGCGCTGAGGTGGTATAGAAAACGATTCAAGTAATGGCTTGGTAGTGGTGTGACATCATGCCGCAAAATACGTCAGCAGATTGAACTTGTGTATATATTATTCTCTCTACGGTGGAATGTGGAATTTATTTTGCAGAGCCGGACACTATCCAGGTGTTCACAATCTTCTATGGATTATTCTGAGGAGGAACCCGCCTTGCAATGCCGAACATTATGCGCGCCGGACTCATCGTCATTGAAGCCAGGTTCAGGGGCTACTGAGGGAGTCCTGGACTAGGGGGTGTCCGAACAGCCGGACTATCATCGTCCGCCGGACTCCAAGACTATGAAGATACAAGATTGAAGACTTCGCCCCATGTCCGGATGGGACTTTCCTTGGCGTGGAAGGCAAGCTTGGCGATACGGATATGTAGATCTCCTACCATTGTAACCGACTCTGTGTAACCCTACCCTTCCCCGGTGTCTATATAAACCGGAGGGCTTTAGTCCGTAGGACACACCATACATTACAACAATCATACCATAGGCTAGCTTCTAGGGTTTAGCCTCCATGATCTCATGGTAGATCCACTCTTGTAATACACATCATCAATATTAATCAAGCAGGACGTAGGGTTTTACCTCCATCAAGAGGGCCCGAACCTGGGTAAAACATCGTGTCCCTTGTCTCCTATTACCATCCGCCTAGACGCACAGCTCGGGACCCCCTACCCGAGATCCTCCGGTTTTGACACCGACATTGGTGCTTTCATTGAGAGTTCCTCTGTGTCGTCACTGATAGGCTTGATGGCTCCTTCGATCAACAACAACGCTGTCCAGGGTGAGACTTTTCTCCCCGGACAGATCTTCGTATTCGGCGGCTTCGCACTGCGGGCCAATTCACTTGGCCATCTGGAGCAGATCGAAAGCTACACCCCTGGCCATCGGGTCGGGTTTGGAAGCCTAAACTTCACGGTCGACATTCGCGGGGACTTGATCTTCAACGGACTCGAGCCGCAGCCGAGCGTGCTGCACTGTCACGATGGGCATGATCTAACTCTGCCGCCGGATAGTACCTTGGAGGCCGCACATGAATCCGCTCAGGCCCTTAGTCCGGAGCCGATCGCGCAGATCGAGGACCGGTGGCTGGACACCGCCTCGGGGGCTGAAACTTCCATGGCGATGGAGCCGAACACTAATCTGGTTCCTTGTGAAACTCGTGACTCTGAGGTGCCGGACTCCCTGTCGGGCTCCGAACCTCCTGCGCCCTTGCCAGTCGAATCCGATTGGGCGCCGATCATGGAGTTCACCGCCGCGGACATCTTTCAACACTCGCCCTTTGGCGACATCTTAAATTCACTAACGCTTCTCTCGTTATCCGGAGAGCCCTGGCCGGATTATGGCCAGGATGGTTGGGATGCGGACGACGAAGAAATTCAAAGCCCACCCACCACCCACTTTGTAGCCACTGTCGACGATCTAACCGACATGCTAGACTACGACTCCGAAGACATCGACGGTATGGACGACGATGCCGAAGGCGAACAAGAACCAGCGCCCACAGGACACTGGAAGACCACCTTGTCATATGACATATACATGGTGGACACCGCAAAGGATGGGGACGGCGAAGAAGAAGCGGAGGCAGATTCCTTAAAGAAACAGCCCAAGAGCCGGCGTCAGCGGCGCCGCTCAAAATCCCGCCACAGCAAGAATGGAGATTCTGGCACAGGAGATAATAACACCCCAGAAAGTGCCGAAGACAATCCCCTCCAGCAAGATTCAGCGCAGGAGGATGCAGAAGCAAGCCCTCACGAGAGAGCGGTAGACGAAGAGGTCGAGGATGATAATGACATACCTCCCTCCGGAGACGAGGCAAGCCTCGACGACGACGAATTCGTCGTGTCCGAGGATCCCGTCGAACAAGAGCGTTTCAAACGCAGGCTTATCGCCACGGCTAATTGCCTAAAAAAAGCAGCAGCAGCATCAAGCTGATCAAGATCTGCTGGCCGACAGATGGACTGAGGTCCTCGCAGCCGAAGAGTACGAACTCGAACGCCCCTCCAAGAGCTACCCAAAACGCAAGTTGCTCCCCCGATTAGAGGAGGAAGCATACATACCTTCATCACCAGCGTATAATACGGCCGACCGACCGCCTCGTGGTCGCGACAGAGAGGCATCCAGGCCCTCCACTAAGACCGTACCCCGGCATCACTCCAAAAGCGTGAAGCCAAGAGGGAACGCGCCGGACTTGCGAGATATATTGGAGGACAAAGCAAGGCAATCCAGATCCATCTATGGATCACGTGGGCGCCCCACGACTCACGACGAATACCGTCGTGCCCGCTACAACAACTCCGGCCGGGCCGAACACAGCAGACAACGCTCACTCGAGCTACGTCATGATATTGCTCAATATAGAGGCGCCGCACACCCGCTATGCTTCACTGACGAAGTAATGGGTCATCAAATCCCGGAAGGGTTTAAACCCGTAAACATTGAATCCTACGATGGCACAACAGACCCCGCGGTTTGGATCGAAGATTATCTCCTTCACATCCATATGGCCCGCGGCGACGATCTCCACGCCATCAAGTATCTCCCACTCAAGCTTAAAGGACCAGCTCGGCATTGGCTTAACAGCTTGCCCGCAGAGTCAATTGGGTGTTGGGAAGACCTGGAAGCCGCATTCCTCGACAACTTCCAGGGCACATATGTGCGACCACCAGACGCCGATGACCTAAGCCACATAATTCAGCAGCCAGACGAATCGGCCAGACAGTTCTGGACACGGTTCTTAACAAAGAAAAATCAAATCGTCGACTGTCCGGATGCAGAGGCCCTCGCAGCCTTCAAACATAACATCCGCGACGAGTGGCTAGCCCGGCACCTAGGACAGGAAAAGCTGAAATCCATGGCAGCCTCACATCCTTAATGACCCGCTTCTGTGCGGGAGAGGACAGCTAGCTAGCTCACAGCAACAACCTCCGTAAAAATTCTGGCAGTCCGGATACCAAGGACCACAATGGCAGGTCGCGTCGAAGCAAAAATAAACGTCGAGTTAACGGCGACAACAAGGAGGATACGGCAGTCAACGCCGGATTCCGAGGCTCTAAACCCGGTCAACGGAAGAAGCCATTTAAAAGAACCACCCCGGGTCCGTCCAATTTGGACCAAATACTCGACCGCTCATGCCAGATACATGGCACCTCCAAAAAGCCAGCTAACCACACTAATAGAGATTGTTGAGTATTCAAGCAGGCAGGCAAGTTAATTGCCGAAAACAATGACAAGGGGCTGCATAGCGACGACGAGGAAGAGACCCGGTCGCCGAACAACAGAGGACATAAGGGGTTTCCCCCACAAGTGCGGACGGTAAACATGATATACGCAACCCATATACCCAAGAGGGGGCAGAAGCGTGCACTAAGGGACGTATACGCGATGGAGCCAGTCACCCCGAAGTTCAATTCATGGTCCTCTTGTCCGATCACTTTCGATCGAAGAGACCATCCGACCAGCATCCGCCACGGTGGATTCGCCGCATTAGTTTTAGACCCAATCGTCGATGGATTTCACCTCACGAGAGTCCTGATGGACGGCGGCAGTAGCCTGAACCTGCTTTATCAGGATACAGTGCGCAAGATGGGCATAGACCCCTCAAGGATTAAACCTACAAAGACGACCTTTAAAGGCGTCATACCAGGTGTTGAAGCTAATTGTACAGGCTCAGTCACGCTGGAAGTGGTCTTCGGATCCCCGGATAATTTCCGGAGCGAGGAGTTAATCTTCGACATTGTCCTGTTCCGCAGCGGCTATCACGCTCTGCTCGGACAAACCGCGTTCGCAAAGTTCAACGCGGTGCCGCATTACGCATACCTCAAGCTCAAGATGCCAGGCCCTCGTGGAGTCATTACGGTCAACGGAAATATCGAACGCTCCCTCCGAACGGAGGAACATACAGCGGCTCTCGCGGCAGAAGTACAGAGCAGCCTTCTAAGGCAATTTTCGAGTCCGGCCGTTAAACGGCCGGACACGGCCAAATGCACCCGGAGCAACATCAACCAAGACCACCTGGCACGTTTCGAGCACGCGTAGCAATGCGGCCCCAGCCCCAGCCCTCGCATGATTGCAAGAGCAACCCTCCGCGTACATCATTACGCTTTGGAGATACCATGGGTCTAGGGGGAGGGGCACGACCACAACAGACCCAGAGTGCGGCTCGACCACACCAGGGGCTCACAAGTGTGTCTCTCTTTTTTTCTTTTTTCTATTTTCCTTCTTTGAATACACAGGACTCCATTCATTAGAGGCCCTGTCCGGCGGCGAACCCGCCGAACTCACGATGCAACAGCCAGGGAGGGAAAAAGGTTGTGACGAACACTCAGGTGGTCTCCATTACGAGCATTAAATTCGATTATATACACCAGTACGCAGCCCACCCCTGGAGGGGGACATGTTTATTTAGTCCAATCCCTTGCTTACCGCACTATTTGTATCCTTCCGCGCTCATAGCAGAATTCCTTGAATAAATAATGCAGCACTTTTTGCCTGTAATCGCATTACTTTACATATATGTTCACTAATGACATCTTGCACCCGTATATTTTGGTACGGCCGAATACACCAGGGGCTTATGTTCCCCGTATTATGGTGTGATAAGTCCGAACACTTTCACAAGTGCGGCACCCCGAACTTATAGCATTATATGAATTGGCTTCGAATCATGTCTTGGGTCAATAGTTGGGTTTGCCCGGCTCCCACGTTTTGGTGCCTTATGTTCCGTTCTGTCGGCTAAGGTGGCACTGGGAGAACCACTGCGATTGCTCCCCGGTTGAGCTGGGCGAGCGCCTCAGTGGAGAAATCTAAAACTGACTAGCATGATAAGGCGAGAGACCGGTCGCTGTTCGAGAGGTCCTTTCGGGTCCCTAAAGACTTATGCCGCTTCAAGCGAAGTACCGGATAATGTCCGACGCAGGCGTGGATAGCGCCCCGAATTCGGTCTTCCGAATACTAGGTGCTTCGCCGAAATTTAAAATTATAGAATTCTATGGCTAAGTGAGAGTGTTCAAGCATTATAAGTCCGATTGCCTTGTTCGTTGTGTTGAGCGCCTCCCTAGATGGACCCAAAAATGGGAACAAGAGTGCTCAAGTTTATCCCGAACACCCCAGCACTAGTGGCACGGGGGCTGAAGCCAACGACTTGCCATTTCTCAGATTTTATAAACGGCCGCACAGAAGGTAATATTTTAAATTAAACAAGCATTGCTTAGCGCATATGAACAAAGTTTTCAGCGCACAGGATAATACATAGCGAGTTTACTCAATAATTACATCTCTAGGGCACTCATCCGCAATATTGCGGGCACCCTTCAGGACAGTCTTATAGTACATTTCGGGCGTATGATACTCCTTGCCCGCTGGCGGTGGATCAGTGAGAAGCCTCTCCGCATCCAGCCTGCCCCAGTGCACCTTTGCGCGGGCAAGGGCCCGACGAGAACCTTCAATACAGGCGGAGCGCTTGATGACCTCCACCCAGGGGCACGCATCCACCAGCCGCCGCACGAGGCCGAAGTAGCTCCCAGGCATGGCCTCTCCAGGCCACAGCCGGACTATGAGGCCCTTCATGGCCTCCTCAGCTACCTTGTGGAGTTCGACCAGCTGCTTCAGCTGGTCGCTAGGGGGCACCGGATGGCCGGCCTCAGCATACTGAGACCAGAAGACCTTCTCCGTTGAGCTCCCCTCCTCACCACGGTAGAAAGCGGCGGCATCGGATACACTGCGAGGCAAATCTGCAAACACCCCTGGAGAGCTCCGAATTCGGGTAAGTGTCAGGTAGTTTACATTAACATGCTTGCTTTGCATGAAAAATGCCTTACCCGCCGCTATTTTCTTCACATCTTCCACCTCCTGAAGGGCCTTACGGGCCTCGGCCTTGGCGGACTTGGCACTTTCGAGAGCCGAGGTGAGCTCGGACTCTCGAGTCTTTGAGTCGCGCTCCAAACTCTCATGCTTCTCCATGAGAGCCTGGAGCTCTTGCCGCACCTCCGCCACCCGCGCCTCCTGCTTCTCTCGCTCTGCCCGTTCCGCGGCCGCATTGTGTTCGGCCGCGGACATAGCCTCCTTCAGGGTTGCCACCTCGTTCGTGGCCCCTGCAGTACCCATGTTATCCTTGTTATTCTTTTATTGCAACCTAAATCCTTTTCTGTAAGGTAACTATTCAAAGTGGTGTTACTCACCTTCTTTGTCCTCGAGCTGCTTGTTGGCACGGCTGAGCTCTTGCTCGGACCGATCGAGATCCTGCTTTAATGCACCGACCTCTGCAGTCAGTGCGGCAGAGGTCAGCAGCGCAGCCTGCAAACCCATATTGACATACTTTTTAGCAACCCTGCGTATATATTTTTTGATCCTCAGTCCGGCTTTTCTTTCCGAACACCGAACTGAGCATCAGGGGCTACTGTCTATGCGGTATTACATTACATAATTTTAACTTCTTACCTCAAAGCCTGTTAGAAGGCTACTGCAGGCTTCGGTCAGCCCGCTCTTGGCGAGCTGAACCTTCTGAATCACCGCACTCATAATAGTGCGGTGTTCTTCCTCGATGGAAGCTCCTTTGAGCGCTTCCAGCAAGCTATCCGGCGCCTCCGGTTGGACGGAGGCCGCCGGTGTCACGGTCTTGCCCTTCTTGCGAAGGGGCCGCCTGCCGGGCTCCGGGACCACTGCGGGTTCTGGTGTGGAGTCCGGTGCAAAGTCCGGGAGGCTGCCTTGCGGCGCCTCCGGAGCCTCCTCCTGATGGATCCCTTCTTGGGATCCCACCTCGGCCTCCTCCGTGGCACGAGGGGTGGAGGCCGTCGGGATGGAATCCACATCCGACGGAGCCAACGACCCGCTCGATGAAGCGGGGAGATCATCATCGGCCGTACTGCAGGCAGTATGCGGCATTAGACGGATGCTATGTGACATAAAAAGAAATTATAAACCATTCAGGAATCCGGATACTTACGATCTCGCCGGAGGCTTGGCCCTTGAAGGCCATTCTTTGTTGCCAACGTTGGTGTTGGCAGAGCTGTCCGGGCGAATAGTTCTTCCCCTCTTGGACCCTTCGGCCTCCCCTGTTGGGGAAGCCTTGCTTTTCCTCTCTCCCTCCTCTGGGAGAGAGTCTTCTTCCTCCTCCTCATCTTCGGGGGAGGAGTCCGCCTCGGAGCCGTCGGAGACCTGAAAACGGGAACTCTTTCGAGTACCCGTGGCCACCTTCTTGGCCTTCTTCTCCGGCACCACATGCGGTGCCGGGACCAGCAGCCCCGCTAGGCGGGCGTCCACTGGGTTTTCTGGCATAGGAGCCGGACAGATAATCTGCTCCGCCTTCTTCAGCCAGTCCTATCAAAGGAAAAGGGGAAATTAAAACCCGCATAGAGTCAAACTATGAAAAGCAAGTGTCCCATAAAGGGGTAGAATCACTTACCTCGTCAGCTTGGCGCTGCGAGCGAAATCCGCGATCTTCCGTCGCGGATGCGGGAGCTTCGGCGCCCTTGAACAGCACCCTCCAGGCGCCTTCGTATGTCGTGTCGAAGAGCCCGCTCAATGCCTGGTGCTGTTCCGGATTGAACTCCCACAGATTGAATGCCCGTTCTTGGCATGGGAGAATCCGGCGGACGAGCATGACTTGGATCACATTGACAAGCCTGAGCTTCTTGTTCACCAGCTTCTGGATACAGGCTTGGAGTCCCGTCAGCTCCTCTGAACTACCCCACAGCAAGCCCTTTTCTTTCCAGGAGGTGTGCTGCATAGGGATACCAGATCTGAACTCAGGGGCCATCGCCCACGTAGGGTCGCGCGGCTCAGTGATATAGAACCACCCCGATTGCCACCCCTTGACGAATTCCACGAAGGCCCCTTCGAACCAAAGGACGTTGGGCATCTTGCCCAACATGGCGCCTACGCACTCCGCTTGAGTGCCCTTCACTACCTTCGGCTTGACATTGAAGGTCTTGAGCCACAAGCCGAAGTGGGACTGGATGCAGAGGAAGGCCTCGCACACGACGATAAACGCCGAGATGTTGAGGATGAAGTTCGGCGCCAGATCATGGAAATCCAGGCCGTAGTACAACATGAGCCCCCGGACAAAGGGGTGAAGTGGAAAGCCCAGTCCACGGAGGAAGTGGGGAAGGAAAACGACCCTCTCATGGGGCCTGGGGGTGGGGATGAGCTACCCCTTGTCGGGCAGCCGGTGGGCGATGTCGCCGGAGAGGTATCCGGCGCTGCGCAGTTTGGCGATGTGCTCCTCCTTAACGGTGGAGGCCAACCATTTACCTCCCGCTCCGGACATGGTCGGAGAAGGTTGAGACGAGATGCGCGAGCTTGGGCGTTGGAGCTCGAGTGCGCGGAGATGGATAAGCAAAGGAGGAAGAAGGCGTAGGTGAAAAGGTGAATCCTTATCCCTTATATATAGGCGGACGAAGACTATGCGTCCCCACTAGCCTGATAAAACTCGCTTATCTCCCAAGTGCCACCATCAAGGGCGCGGTTGGGTTACCCACGTCCGTATTGATGAGAATCCCGGAATAAGGGGAACACGATCTCTGCTTCGACAAGACGTGCCAAGGAAACCGCTTCGCTAAACGCGCTGAGGTGGTATAGAAAACGATTCAAGTAAAGGCTTGGTAGTGGTGTGACGTCATGCCGCAAAATACGTCAGCAGATTGAACTTGTGTATATATTATTCTCTCTACGGTGGAATATGGAATTTATTTTGCAGAGCCGGACACTATCCAGGTGTTCACAATCTTCTATGGATTATTCTGAGGAGGAACCCGCCTTGCAATGCCGAACATTATGCGCGCCGGACTCATCGTCATTGAAGCCAGGTTCATGGGCTACTGAGGGAGTCCTGGACTAGGGGGTGTCTGGACAGCCGGACTATCATCGTCCGCCGGACTCCAAGACTATGAAGATACAAGATTTAAGACTTCGCCCCGTGTCCGGATGGGACTTTCCTTGGCGTGGAAGGCAAGCTTGGCGATACGGATATGTAGATCTCCTACCATTGTAACCGACTCTGTGTAACCCTAGCCTTCCCCGGTGTCTATATAAACCGGAGGGCTTTAGTCCGTAGGACACAACATACATTACAACAATCATACCATAGGCTAGCTTCTAGGGTTTAGCCTCCTTGATCTCGTGGTAGATCCACTCTTGTAATACACATCATCAATATTAATCAAGCAGGACGTAGGGTTTTACCTCCATCAAGAGGGCCCGAACCTGGGTAAAACATCGTGTCCCTCGTCTCCTGTTACCATCCGCCTAGACACATAGTTCGGGACCCCCTACCCGAGATCCGCTGGTTTTCACACCGACACCTGTCGTCGCCCCCGGCCTTGAGGACGGCTTCTTCATACGCTAGCAGGAAGGCCAGCGGATCGGCCACACAGTCGTACCGCGGCGGCATGTCCGGCTTGAACTTGTTCGGCCACCGCACCTGTCGCAAGGCGGGGGCCAGGGCTCGAAGCCCCCTGGTTCCTGCGTTGGCATCAACAGCCGGAGCAGGCGGTGCGTTGTCCACCATGAGGGCGGAGCGCGATGCTGATGGAGAAGGGTCGACGGAAGGGAGAGCTCCGGCACACCCCTACCTGGCGCGCCAAATGTCAAATGTGGGGTTCCGGCAAACCCTTAAGGTTCAAACTCTTGGGTAACCCAACCTGGCAGAGATCGTGTTCCCCTTATTCCGGGATTCTCATCAATACGGACTTGGGTAACCCAACCGCGCCATTGATGGTGGCGCTTGGGAGATAAGCGAGTTTTATCAGGCTAGTGGGGACGCGTAGTCTTCGTCCGCCTAGATATAAGGGATAAGGATTCACCTTTTCACCTACGCCTTCTTCCTCCTTTGCTTATCCATCTCCGCGCACTCAAGCTCCAGCACCTAAGTTCACGCATCCCGTCTCAACCTTCTCCGACCATGTCCGGAGCGGGAGGTAAATGGTTGGCCTCCACCGTTAAGGAGGAGCACATCGCCAAACTGCGCAGCGCCGGATACCTCTCCGGCGACATCACGCACCGGCTGCCCAATGAGGGGCAGCTCATCCCCACCCCCAGGCCCCATGAGAGGGTCGTTTTCCTTCCCCACTTCCTCCGCGGACTGGGCTTTCCACTTCACCCCTTTGTCTGGGGGCTCATGTTCTACTACGGCCTGGATTTCCATGATCTAGCGCCGAACTTCATCCTCAACATCTCGGTGTTTATCATCGTGTGCGAGGCCTTCTCTGCATCCAGCCCCACTTCGGCTTGTGGCTCAAGACCTTCAATGTCAAGCCGAAGGTAGTGAAGGGCACTCAAGCGGAGTGCGGAGGCGCCATGTCGGGCAAGATGCCCAACGTCCTTTGGTTCGAAGGGGACTTCGTGGAATCCGTCAAGGGGTGGCAGTCGGGGTGTTTCTATATCACCGAGCCGCGCGACCCTACATGGGCAGCGGCCCCCGAGTTCAGATCTGGTATCCCTACGCAGCTCACCTCCTGGAAAGAGAAGGGCTAGCTGTGGGGTAATTCGAAGGAGCTGACGGGACTCCAAGCCTGTATCCAGAAGCTGGTGAACAAGAAGCTCAGGCTGGTTAACATGGTCCAGGTCATGCTCGTCCGCCGGATTCTCCCATGCCAAGAACGGGCATTCAATCTGTGGGAGTTCAATCCGGAACAGCACCAGGCGTTGAGCGGGCTCTTCGACACGACGTACGAAGGCGCCTAGAGGGTGCTGTTTAAGGGCGCCGAAGGCCCCGCATCCACGACGGAAGATCGCGGATTTCACTCGCAGCATCCAGCTGACGAGGTAAGTGATTCTACCCCTTTACGGGACACTTGTCGTTGATAGTTAGATTCTAAGCGGGTTTCAATCTCCCTTTTCCTTTGATAGGACTGGATGAAGAAGGCGGAGTAGCTCGTCTACCCGGCTCCCATGCCAGAAAACCCAGTAGACGCCCGTCTAGCGGGGCTGCTGGTTCCGGCACCGCATGTGGTGCCGGAGAAGAAGGCCAAGAAGGTGGCCACGGGTACTCGAAAGAGTTCCCGTTTTTAGGTCTCCGACGGCTCCGAGGCGGACTCCTCCCTCGAAGATGAGGAGGAGGAAGAAGACTCTCTCCCAGAGGAGGGAGTGAGGAAGAGGAAGGCTTCCCCAACAGGGGAGGCCGAAGGGTCCAAGAGGGGAAGAACTATTGTCACACCCTAGCTAGTCATGCATTAGAGTGTTGCATCATGTTTACTCTTTCATCAGAAACTTGAAATGGGGATTTGTGAAACCCTCAGCATCATTTTGAAAATGACCCAAATAAAATTTTTCTCCAAAAGGGTCCAAGAAAATGCTCATGTTGCTCTCTGAAAATATTGGACAGAGATAAAAAGTCAAACCAATATTTTTAAGAGCTCATAGGTATTTATTTTGGGCATTTGGAATTAATGCATAACTAATTGCATTGGAAATATATTAGTTATATATATTAATATATGTCCAAAAATTATGCCACCTGTTGGGGAGCTCTGGAATAATATATCTAGCTCCTGCAAAAATTGGCATAAGGTAATAAAATGATTTAATATTTTATTTAAATCAAAACAAATGACAGAAATTAGAAAACAAAAATAAATAAAGAAGGAGAAGCTTACCTGGGGCTCCTCCCTGTGCAGCCCAGCAGTAGCTGGCCAGCCCAGCTAGCAGGCGGCCCAGCCCGCCTCCTCCTCTGTCGTCTTCGTCCTCGACAGAGGGAGGGGAGCGTGCCCGGCGCGCGTGCGCGCCACCGCGCCATGCCACCAGCTCGCCTGCCTGCCTGCCTCTCCCCTCCTCGTCTGGATGCCCTGGAACGACGCCACGCCCCCCCCGTACTCTCTCACTCTCCCCCGGTTCTTCCTCTCCTCTCCCTCGCTCTCTCTCTCCCGTGTCCGAACGGACCCATCGCCGCCGTTCGCCATAGCCGCCGCCACTGGCCTCCCCTCGCCTTCCCGACTCGCGCAGGAGCTCCGCCCCCTCGCCCTGAAGCTCTCCATCAAGCCACAAAACGCCGGACGCCCTGTGGAGCCGTCGTCGCCATCGTCTTCCTCCTCGGGCTCCGACCACCATCGCCGTCTATTCGCCGTCTCCAGTGCGTCCCCGAGCCCGCTTCGACGCCCGCTGCAACCGCGGTGAGCTCCGCCACCGTTTCCCTCTCTTCTCCCCCTCGTTCCCGCGCCGTAACTCCGTTTCCCACCACGGCCGAACCTCCGCCGTCGCCGAGCTCGCCGTCGACGCAGCTCCGGTGACCATTTGGTCACCCCGGCGAGTCCAACAAGTCCGTAAGGCCCCGTAGAGCATCCCTAGCGCCTTGCTTCGCTCGCCTTCGAGCTCCAACCACGTTTCCGTGCACGACCGAACCCCGGCGGCCGCATCCGAGCTCGCCGCCGTCGACTCCGGCCATCCCAGGCCCAGCCACGACCACCGCCCGACGCGCCATCGAGCTAGCTTTCCAACGCACCTAGCCGCATGCCGTTTGGAGCACCACAGAGGAAACCCGGGGCACATGTACGCCGCGGACCTCGCCGGCGACTAACCGCCGGCGGGTTTGACTTGTTCGACCTGGGGTTTGACCCCCCCAGAGTCACTGACGCGTGGGCCCCGTCGGCCAGGTGGTTAGCTTAGTGCTAATCACTGTTAATTAACCCCCCTGACACTGACCAGTGGGCCCCAGCGCCACTAACTCTTAATTAGGATTAAACTAACCTCTGTTAAACCCCCCTGTCACTGACGTGTGGACCCCACACGTCAGGTTTGACCCCAGCCAGCCGCAGTTGACCGCTGACGTCGTGCTGACGTCATGCTGGCGCAATATATATATTTCTGGATTTAAATTAAATCAGGAAATTCCAGAATATAATTTAAACTTCAAAAATTCATAACTTTTATTCTGTAACTCCAAATCAGACAAATTATATATGGAAAATGATCAAAAAAATCCAATCTATCCATCTGTACTATTTTCATGCATGACTAAACAAGTTAACTTGATGTTTAATGCAGAAGAAGGAAAAGCACTTTAAAAGGCCATGTTTGAGTTTGAAATTTGAATCTTTGATTCAAATTGGTTCAAACCCTTCTGGTCTTAGTTGCATTAGCCCAACACACTCATATTGCCATGTTTCATGCATGCATCATACTGTTGCACATTGTTTGGTGATGGTTGTGTATCGGTGTCCTTTGCGACAAGTTCTGCCTCCGAGGATTACCGTGATTACCCTAACGAAGAACCGTATCAGTGCATCAAACCATCAGGCAAGCAACCAACCATTTGATCATATCGATACAATCCCATGTTCTCGCTCCTGCTCTCTTTTACTGCATTAAGACAACGCGTTTCAAACTGCTGTGTGCTACGGTAGTTGAACCCACTTCCTCTGCATGACCTGTCATTGCCACAGTAACTAGATGAAACCCACTAGCATGTGTAGGAGTTGATTGAGCCATATGTATGTGTTGTTCCTACCTTGCTATGCCTGCTATGCTTAGAGTCGTGTCAGGTCTGGTTCATCTGGGTGATGGGCTAGAGTGAAATGATTATGTCGGTAATGAGAGTGGTGTGGTGAACACGATTTGGTAAAGGTATCGATGAGAGGCCATGTAGGAGTACATGGTGGGTTGTTTCATTGAAGCCGACCTTAAGCACTGAGATCTGTATGTGTGATTTAAGAATCAGCTACTACCATGCATCGGGCCCAAAACCAATGGACCCTCTCGGCTTCTTATTCACCCTAGTTCTCCGTCCAGGAGTTGCAAGTAGTTTCTGGTGTTTGTAGCCTACTGGAGGCCGTGGACAGCGCTGACCGTAGGGGTGGGCTGTGATACGGTAGGTACGTGGCACGGTGTACCGAATACCCGTTAGGTATCTCGGGAACCCTGTTCACATCGTTCGGGGCCGTATGGGAAACCTCGGCCGGACTCCCTGCGGATGGAACCTGAATAGGCGATAAACTTGGACTGGAGGCTTAGGTGATTAGGTAGGTCGTGGCCGACACCCACGTTGGGCTTCCGCTTGAAGGTTGCCGAGTACATGTCGTGTAAACGACGGTAAGTGGTGAGAGCGTGTATGAAGAAGTACACCCCTGCAGGGTTATCATGATCTATTCGAATAGCCGCATCCGCGGTAAAGGACTACTTGGTTGCCTATACAGTTCATAGACAAGTAAATGGAAACTGCTAAAAGCCTCAAGATAAGTGTGAGTGCCGAGGATGGCTCTTCCGTAGGAAGACGGAGGTGGATCCTCGGTAGTGTATTGAAGTGGTGAGTAGTGGACTCGTGTGCGCAAAACCATTTCAAGTTGAACTATCGTAGGATAGTCTAGCCAAGAGTCAAAGCTGGCTTGCTGCAATAACTCCACCAACCCTTCTTGATAATATGCATGTATGTAGGTTCTGATGTAAGTCTTGCTGAGTACCTTTGTACTCATGTTGCTATAATTTACATTTTACAAAAGACGCTGCAACCCCTTCTGATGGGTTCTACGTAGACGTTGACATCAACGAGTAGGCTAAAGGCCCAGGTGGTGATCCTGAGCTTGTGAAGGACCACGTAGTATAGCTAGGCTTCCCAAGCCTCTTTTATTTTACTAGTTGTCTGTACTCTGACAAGTTACTTCCGCTGCTGGTTTGTATGACTGTATGACTTGAATGTTGGGTCGTGAGGCCCGTACCTTTGTCTATGTTATGTATGGCTCCCTGAGCCTTAAATAAAGTACTTGTGTCGTAGAGTCATGTTGTGATGCTTCGTTGTATTTGCACATATCGAGCATATTGTGTGTATGATTGAAATGCTTGGTATGTGTGGGATCTGACTATCTAGTTGTTTATCTTTAGTAGCCTCTCTTACCGGGAAATGTCTCCTAGTGTTACCGCTGAGCCATGGTAGCTTGCTACTGCTCTAGAACACTTAGGCTGGCCGGCATGTGTCCTTCTTTGTTCCTGTGTCTGTCCCTTCGGGGAAATGTCACGCATTGAGTACCGGAGTCCTGTTAGCCCGCTACAGCCCGGTTTACCGGAGTCCTGCTAGCCCAGTGCTACAGCCCGGACCCACTTGCTGATGACCGACACGTTCGAAGCTGGGTCATGGATGCCTATCCCTGTAAGTCTGTGCCACTTTGGGTTTACGACTAGTCATGTCAGCCCGGGCTCCTTATCATATGGATGCTAGCGACACTATCATATACGTGAGCCAAAAGGCGCAAACGGTCCCGGGCAAAGGTAAGGCGACACCCGTGGGGATACCGTGCGTGAGGCCGCAAAGTGATATGAGGTGTTACCGGCTAGATCGATGTGACATCGAGTCGGGGTCCTGACAGCGTTGGCATCAGAGCCGGACTGCCTGTAGGTTCTCCAAGCCAAACTGGTCGATGTTGAGTCTAGAAATTCTTTAGTTATATGTAGGGGAATTGTTTGTGGGTTGGAACGTAAGGCTCTTTTTACTCCTTTATCTTATGACATTCTGATCTGAGTCAGTCTATTCTTCCATCGGGGGTTAAGGAATTAGGATCTATTCTCTCTATCAGGTTCACGTGTTACTAATCAGTAGTACCTTACATGTTTGATGGATACAAGCCTAGTTCAGTTCTTCTACCACGTTATGTTGTTAGGATGGTTTCAGAACTTTGATATGATGATGTTGAGTGTGTATGAAATCCTTTGTCAAATGTCTCAAAATCCTTCTTGAGCATTTACAGCTGTTATGCTGCCGAAATTTTGCTAGAAATTCTAATGCCTTTGCATTATGATTGTGCTTTCAGATGGCCACTCGCGACCTCAATCAAGTGGTTCGCCTGACTCGATGCCTAGATGTACCCGGCCATACTGCCATGTTGGTCAGGGTAATGACTGAGGCTGGATACCGTTGGTATCCTGAGTACACGGTCGAAGAGCAATTCCGAGACTTTAATCAAAGCCAGTATCTCTGCACTGTCAGGATATTTCCATCTTATCCTGGATCCACCGAGCCCCTTCACTGCTCCTATGGACTCGGGGTTACTATTGAGATGGCTGTGAAGGACGCCGCCTACTCTATGATGACCATCATGCGAGTCAGGTCTGGTCTATTTCGGGACTCTGATTTCCGGTATATGCCAGGATCACTTTCGGGAGCACAAGGGTATCTCCAGGCTATCTATGCTGACCCCACCCAGGAGGATTCACGGACTCGCACCACTGCTGAGATGCTCGAGGATAAGGACCGTGAAAATCGGGCCTTGAGGTTAGAGCTCTTCAATACCCGTGCTGACCACTGGGCCACATTGACTCGGTTCGCACCGGCGGTGCAAGCTGGATATTCGGATATGCGCGATCTCTATCCTGTGAGATCTGCTCTGCCACACGTGATGGGTTGGCGTGATGTAGGAGGCATCACCCCACCTCGCGGTCCCCGCAGGCCACCGTCTGTTGGTCCAAGACCTCATCCTAGTCCCTATGGTCCACAAGCTCCGCGAGATCGTCTATTTCCGGATGATCATGTTGAGCTTCCAGGCTATGGAGGTGACTTCTACGAGGACTACTACGGATCGGTCTGAGTTAGTGGTAGTATCACTAGTTCGCACTAGCTGTGTCGTCTATCGTCCCGCGTGACTCGTGGGATATGACCTAGCTTGTACCCTTTCCAGAGGTGTAGAAAAATAATGTATAGGAGCTTGGGATGCCTCCGATGAGTTGTAATCCTCTTTTCACCGTAATAGTACTTTGTTTGGTCTTGTACTAAACCCTGTATGGTGTGTATGATGATGGAATAAAGAAGCAGTTTCTGTATCTACCATGTCATACGGATGATCATCCTGCATTTCGAGTTATTCCTTACATTTTGTATCCTATGTCGGAATTTTATCATCCTGACTAAATCATTGTCTTGTTTACCTAGGATGGTCAACACGCGCACTAACCCTGCTCCTCAAGAGCAGGCCGAAGGCAGTGAAGTTAGGGATGCAAATCTGCCTCATCCTCCTTCCCTAGCCGAGGTTATGATGGAAGCTGAGAGAAACAAGCGGGAGACCAACCGTTTGTTGGAGCGTATTGAACAGAACACAGCACACCATCAGAGGACTAACGTGGTGTCACTCAGTGATTTCATCAAATTACATCCACCCACGTTCCACCACTCCATCGAGCCTCTCGACGCTGATGACTGGCTTCGCAGTATCTCTCACAAACTGCGTTCTGCGCTGGTAGTGGAGGTTGACAAGGTCACCTTTGCTGCATATCATCTTGAAGGCCCCGCCAGTCTATGGTGGGAGAATTATGGAGCTATGCGCCCAGCGGGCCATGTCACTACTTGGGCTGAATTCAGTGAGGCTTTCCGTGAACATCACATTCCGGAGGGTCTCATGGACCGTAAACGTGAGGAATTTTGCAATTTCACCCAAGGCCGACTTTCTGTGGATGCTTACAGCAGGGAGTTTGGTAACCTCGCACGATATGCAACTGAGGAAGTGTCTACTGATGCCAAGAAGCAAGCAAGGTTCCGTAAGGGACTTAGTCCTGAGCTTCGCCGTGACCTCCGTCTGCATGAGTGCACATCTTTTCAGAAACTTGTCAACAAAGCCATCAGTGCTGAAACTGGTCAGACTGACTATGACGCAACACGCAAGCATGGCCGTGACATGGGTTCCTCATCCGGTGCTGGTCCTCAGAAGCGCCGCGTGTGGGTGCCCAACACCGCCCTGCCACCCAGGTTCACACCGAGGCCATCTTTCCAGGCGCCTCACCCTGTTCAACAGTCTGTTCCATCCAAGCCCTATGGGGGTCCAACCAACAATGCTCCTCCACGTACCAGTTCCGTGACTTGTTTCAAGTGTGGGGAATCTGGCCACTATATGCGTGAGTGTTCCCAGACCAACCCCAACCAATCTGCTAAAGCTGTTGGCCGTGGCAAGCCGACAGGGAAAGTGTTCGACGCCAAGCCGGCCACCGCCTCACGTGGCCATGTCAACTGTATCTCGGCCGAAGAAGCTCAAGAGGATCCCAACGTCGTTCTCGGTACGCTTCTTGTTAATTGCCACCCGGCATTTGTTCTTTTCGATACAGGAGCCTCCCATTCATTTATATCTGAAAACTATGCTCGTTTGCATAACATCGCATTCTGTGACATGCCAATCTCTATGGTAATTCAAACTCCGGGATCCAAATGGCAAACTTCTAGAGTAAGCCATGGAAATGAAATCCAAGTCGACAGACTAGTTTTCCTCGCATCTTTGATAGCCCTTAAATCTTCAGATATTAATATCATTTTGGGTATGGACTGGATGTCAGCTCATCAAGCCAAAATTGATTGCTTCTCTAGGACTGTTCAACTCACTCACCCTTCGGGCAAGATAGTCAATGTCTTAACCCGAATAGCCAAGCGACAATTATATTCTCTTAACGCCAGCCCTTTGCTAGACCTTGAGGACGTTCCGGTAGTCCGTGACTTCTCGGATGTCTTCCCAGAGGAATTGCCAGGTGTTCCACCTGACAGGGATGTTGAGTTCGTAATAGACCTCATTCCAGGAACCGTTCCGATTGCTAGAAGACCTTATAAGATGGCACCACTAGAACTAGCTGAGCTTAAGAAACAACTCGATGAGTCCTTGAAAAAGGGTTTCATCCGCCCTAGCTCATCTCCGTGGGCTTGCCCCGTCCTATTCGTCAAGAAGAAGGATGGTACGGACCGGATGGTTGTAGATTACCGACCTGTCAATTTGGTCACAATCAAGAACAAATATCCGCTTCCCAGGATCAACGACCTGTATGATCAGCTCGCTGGATCCTCAGTCTTCTCCAAGATGGATTTGAGGTTGGGCTACCATCAAATCAAAATCAGAAATGGGGACATTCCTAAAACGGCCTTTGTTACTCGTTATGGCCAATACAAGTACACCGTCATGTCCTTCGGTTTAACCAACGCTCCAGCCACCTTTTCTCGGTTAATGAACTCAATCTTCATGGAGTATTTGGATAAATTCGTCGTGGTTTACCTTGATGATATACTCATCTACTCCAAGAACGAGGAGGAACATGCCGAACATCTAAGGCTAGTGTTGAAGAAATTTCGAGAGCATCGCCTTTATGCCAAATTTTCTAAATGTGAATTTTGGTTGTCAGAAGTGACCTATCTGGGTCATGTAATATCTGGTAAAGGTATTGCTGTTAACCCTGAGCGAGTTCAAGCCGTCCTTAATTGGACTCCACCTGAATCGATCAAGCAAGTTCGGAGTTTTCTGGGCTTAGCGAGCTATTGTCGTCGCTTTGTCGAGAACTTCTCCAAGGTTGCTAAACCTCTAACCGAACTCCTCAAGAAAGATAAGAAGTTCGAATGGACTCCACAATGTGAGCACAGCTTTCAGGAACTGAAAAGACGCCTGACCTCTGCTCTCGTACTGGTACCGCCAGACTTCTCCAAGGACTTTGTTATCTACTGCGACGCCTCGCGACAAGGACTAGGTTGCATTCTCATGCAAGATCGACACGTAATTGCCTACGCTTCACGGCAATTGCACCCACATGAGGAGAATTATCCTACTCATGATCTAGAGCTTGCAGCCGTAGTCTATGCACTCAAGACCTGGCGACATTACCTCCTCGGTAACCATTGCGAGATATTCACTGATCACCAAAGTCTGAAGTACATTTTCACCCAACCGGATTTGAATCTCAGGCAAAGACGTTGGGTTGAGTTGATCACAGACTTCGACTTAGGAATAACCTACACCCCAGGGAAAGCTAACGTCATGGCTGATGCGCTAAGTCGTAAATCTTATTGTAACAACCTGATGCTACAACAAAGTCAACCGCTTCTCCATGAGGAATTTCGGAAGCTTAACCTTCACATTGTTCCTCAAGGTTTTCTTTCCACCTTGGTGGCAAAACCTACCCTTACGGATCAGATCATCAAAGCACAGAAGGTAGATCCGGGAATCTCCCGCATCAAGAGAAACATCAAGAAAGGAATTGCGAATTGTTTCTCCATTAATGATCAAGGGGTCGTATACTTCGGGAATCGACTAGTGGTTCCCAAGGTGCGAAACCTGAGGCGATTGATCCTTAAGGAAGCTCATGAATCTCCTCTCACCATTCATCCCGGTAGTACTAAGATGTATCAGGACCTACGCCAGAGGTTCTGGTGGACTAGGATGAAGAGAGAAATTGCTCAGTATATTGCTAATTGCGACGTCTGTCGCCGTGTAAAAGCAGAGCATCAACGGCCTGCTGGCACCCTTCAACCCTTAACTATTCCTGAATGGAAATGGGATAAAATTGGTATGGATTTCATTACCGGTTTTCCCAGGACAAAGAGAGGGAATAATGCTATCTTCGTCATTGTCGATCGTCTTTCCAAAGTAGCCCATTTCCTACCTGTTCGTGAGAGTATAACCGCTAGTCAGCTGGCAGACTTATACATCTCCCGTATAGTGTCTCTCCATGGTGTTCCTTTGGAAATTAACTCGGATCGAGGAAGTCTTTTCACCTCTCGATTTTGGGAAAGCTTCCAAAATGCTATGGGGACCCGTCTCTCCTTTAGCACCGCCTTCCACCCTCAGTCGAGTGGTCAAGTGGAACGCGTCAACCAGATTCTAGAAGACATGCTTCGAGCCTCTGTTATCTCATTCGGAATGGACTGGGAGAAGTGCCTTCCATTTGCCGAATTCGCTTACAACAACAGCTATCAATCTAGCTTGGGTAAAGCCCCTTTTGAAGTTCTCTATGGACGACGGTGTCGAACACCCCTTAACTGGTCAAAGACCGGGGAAAGACAATTCTTTGGCCCGGATATGATTCAGGAAGCAGAAGAACAAGTTCGTTTCGTTCATGAAAAGTTGAAAACAGCCCAATCTCGTCAAAAGAGTCAATATGACCGAAAACATAAGGCTATGACTTTCGAGGTTGACGAGAAGGCTTATCTTCGGGTCACCCCTCTGAAGGGAACCCATCGTTTCGGTATCAAAGGCAAATTGGCTCCTCGTTACATTGGACCTTTTCGCATTCTCGCCAAACGAGGAGAAGTTGCCTACCAGTTGGAACTACCTCCGCACCTCTCCAGAGTCCACGATGTCTTCCACGTTTCTCAACTCAGGCGTTGCTTCTCGGATCCTATCCGTGGAGTGGACCACGAAACGCTTGATATCCAAGATAATCTTACATATCGAGAGTACCCCATTCGTATCCTCGATCAGGCCGAACGTACCACCCGACGTCATAATATCAAGTTTCTCAAAGTACAATGGTCGCACCATTCTGAGGATGAAGCAACTTGGGAAAGGGAGGATCGTCTTTGACTCGAGTATCCCGCCTTCTTCCCGGAGGAACCCAAATCTCGGGACGAGATTCTTTTGAGTGGGGGTGAGTTGTCACACCCTAGCTAGTCATGCATTAGAGTGTTGCATCATGTTTACTCTTTCATCAGAAACTTGAAATGGGGATTTGTGAAACCCTCAGCATCATTTTGAAAATGACCCAAATAAAATTTTTCTCCAAAAGGGTCCAAGAAAATGCTCATGTTGCTCTCTGAAAATATTGGACAGAGATAAAAAATCAAACCAATATTTTTAAGAGCTCATAGGTATTTATTTTGGGCATTTGGAATTAATGCATAACTAATTGCATTGGAAATATATTAGTAATATATATTAATATATGTCCAAAAATTATGCCACCTGTTGGGGAGCTCTGGAAAGCTCCTGCAAAAATTGGCATAAGGTAATAAAATGATTTAATATTTTATTTAAATCAAAACAAATGACAGAAATTAGAAAACAAAAATAAATAAAGAAGGAGAAGCTTACCTGGGGCTCCTCCCTATGCAGCCCAGCAGTAGCTGGCCGGCCCAGCCAGCAGGCGGCCCAGCCCGCCTCCTCCTCTGTCGTCTTCATCCTCGACAGAGGGAGGGGAGCGTGCCCGGCGCGCTCGTGCGCCACCGCGCCACGCCACCAGCTCGCCTGCCTGCCTGCCTCTCCCCTCCTCGTCTGGATGCCCTGGAACGACGCCACGCCCCCCACCCCCCGTACTCTCTCACTCTCCCCCGGTTCTT